>NC_054373.1:93481148-93781148 GCF_017654675.1 Xenopus laevis
ATACCATGTAGTAAGGAATTCCATGCTACCGCCTGCTACTGGGTGTATATAGACCTACAGGATGAACACAAAGTTCACACGATCTTCTATATTTTATTGGTAAAGGCCTTATTTAGGTCTAATTTCTATTATTTTTTTATTTATTTAATGCGAAGCATGAGATGAATGCGTAGAACATTGACAATTTTGGCTGTGTACTCATTATTGCTTGTTCGTTTTTTGCAATTTAGATAAATGATATAACATTAAACTCAAGGTGGTTGAGTTGCTGTAGGCAGTCGGAAGCAAGCCAAGCGAACACCTTTCTCTCCAGGGGGACTTGGAGATTCCAAAAATCCTCTCCCCAAGGTCCTGAGAAGAGGCTGAAGACTGCTGGAATATGTACTTTGTGCTGTTGCGCTGTGCTTTCCACATGGAGCCATGTAGCTTGACTATGCTCTTAGTGTTTAAAACTGCCCACTTCTGTTGAGAACTCAACCTTTTGTGGTCTACATAAGTTCTCATATTACCCATGAGTTCAATTAGTGGATTTTAAACTACAGCAGCTTGCATGCAATCTATTTTATTTGGTAGCTAGGTTTATAGATAAGTGATTATGTTGATTCTTAGACATGTTTGTTTCATAGAACAATTCAGCTTAAGAGATTGTTCATCTTAATAATAACTTTTGGTATGGTGTAGGAAACAGAAGTCTAACAGTCTGCATATGTTCTTCTTTTTGTATTTTTTGAATTATTTTTTCTGCAGCTCTCAGGCTTGAACTGTTATATGGTTGCTAGCTGTTACTTACCCTAGCAACTAGTGAATAGCTTTGAAATTGAAATGGAAAATGAATGAAGAGGCCCTGAAAAGAAAGCCGTAGTAAAAAAAAAAAAAAAGCATAATAATAAATTATATTCCACAACCTCATTTTTTGCTGGGGTCGTTATCTCAAGTCACTCCAGAGTTTTCAGATGCATACTTGATGGAGCCAAAATAGAAATGCTAATAATTCAAAGAACTTCAAAATAAATTATGAAGACCAACTGAGATGTACATCTATAGCATACTAAAAGTTAATGTAATGTTGAACGTCTCCTTTAAAGACATTAGTAAATCATTTTATACCCCAGTAATGTATGTTTAGATTATCTCTGAAAAATCAAAAACCACTAAGGTTTAATTTGCAGTGAAAGGAACTTTGGCTTGCAAAATTTAAGACAGGGATCCGTGAATTAAGATAGATTGTTGCAGAAATATGTTAATTAGTGTTAGACACTTTAATTTAAAAACAAAAATGGAAAACTCATCTACATGTGCTAAAGGTGTATCTAATCCTTAAATCGTCCTGTTATCTCTTCACAGAATCCAGACTCCAAAATGATGCAGATAAATCTTACAGGCTTTTTAAATGGCAAAAATGCCCGAGAATTCATGGGTGAGCTTTGGCCACTGCTGCTGAGTGCCCAAGAAAATATTGCTGGTATACCATCTGCATTCCTGGAGCTAAAAAAGGAAGAAATAAAACAAAGACAAGTAAGAGTTTGAATAAAGTAATTTTTTCCCCCAAACAAATGTTAACCCCAGTGAAATTGTCAAAAAGGGAAATTTGGTGATGTTAAAAGGTGTCCCTTTAAATGACCCTATACCTTCAAGGGATCCTGTCATTGGAAAACCTGTTTTTTTTTTTTTCAAAACGCATCAGTCAATAGTGCTACTCCAGCAGAATTCTGCACTGAAATCCATTTCTCAAAAGCGCAAACAGATTTTTTTTATATTCAATTTTGAAATTTGACATGGGGCTAGACATTTTGTCAATTTCCCAGCTACCCCTGGTCATGTGACTTGTGCCTGCACAATGCTTTCTGGCAGGCTGCTGTTTTTTCTTCTCAATGTAACAATGTGTCTCAGTGGGACATGGGTTTTTACTATTGAGTGTTGTTCTTCGATCTACCAGGCAGCTGTTATCTTGTGTTAGGGAGTTGTTATCTGGTTACCTTCCCATTGTTTTTTTGTTTGGCTGCTGGGGGGAAAAGGGAGGGGTGTGATATTACTCCAACTTGCAGTACAGCAATAAAGAGTGATTGAAGTTTATCGGAGCACAAGTCACATGACTTGGGGCAGCTGGGAAATTGACAATATGTCTAGCCCCATGTCAGATTTCAAAATTGAATATAAAAAAAATCTGTTTGCTCTTTTGAGAAATGGATTTCAGTGCAGAATTCTGCTGGAGCAGCACTATTAACTGATTCATTTTGAAAAAAAAAAACATTTTTTCCCATGACAGAGTCCCTTTAATATTTTACTTTCACTCATTACTTTGTTTAAAGTATTGGTTCAGTTAGACATTTATAATTTAAAAAATTTAAAAATGAAAGGCTAAAGTTTGCTGTTCTCTACTTGTGCCTAAAATAGGTGAGCAAAAACCCCTTGTATTAACAATACATCACACTCCGCTTGACTTTTTATTGGCACAAAAATCTACTAATACATCACTAATGCAATACTACACTATACAAAGTCTAACTGGACATTTCTGGACTGTATTTACATGTCTGTTGCTTGAAATTTGGGTGGGGGAGGCGGAGATGTGATAAAATCCTAAATTGGAGCTATTGGGTCTAATTTGTACACCTTAGGAATAGTTCTATAGAGCTTTGACCATCTGTTTTTTCAGATTGAACAAGAAAAGCTGGCAACTTTAAAGAAGCAAGATGATGACAAGGATAAAAGAGACAAAGATGATAAAGACAGAGACAAAAATGATCGATCCAGAAGTCCAAGAAGGTACCTGTTTTTGTATATCTTTTTAGGGAGCATGTCTTATATGCTGGAAAACTTAGTCTGTTCATGCATTGTCACCTATGCAAAGAGCATGACACAAGGCACAGCAGAATTAATGCAAAAAATGACTCTACTGCCCAAGCTGTGGATTCCTGTGAGGTATGTAAAATCTCAGCATGGAGATCTGTTATCCTTCCTGGGCCAGTGTAGTTGTTCTTAAAAGAAGGACTGAACCACAGAAAAAAAAGATTTTTAATATTTAACAGTTTGGCAGGTATTTGTTTTGTCCTTTAAAGGATAAGGTAATCTTAATTTACTAGTTTTTTTTCCCGGCTGGTGCTGTTCTACTAAGTGAGTGCACAAAATGCACTGGTCTGGGATAAACTAAAGAAGTGCTGCAACTTAAAAAATAGGTCTTTGGGCTGCAGTTTAAAATACCAAATCACTTTAGCTTTTAACAAGGTTTCATATTCATGCATGGTTGTCATTCAGTACAGCAAGTAAAGTAAGCTTTCATTCCTAGCTCTCATCCTAACTGGTTTTTAGCCTGGGTTTGCCTAAAGGAGTTGTTCATCTTCACAATTTTTTTCAGTTCAGGTTTTTTCTAACAGTTCTGTTGCTTTTTTATCAGTATTTCAAAAATTGCAGTATAAACTTAAATGCTCCTCTCTGGTGTTTATCTAGCAGCCCAGAAATCGAGGTGCAGACGCTAAACTGTTGCATATTGCTAGTAGTTGATGCATTTCTTAGCAGTATCTGTGGAATGTTAGCATCCATCAGTTATAACAGCTGACTTTTATGAAACTCCAATATTCTGCTCCGCAGGGCCAAAGATAATAAAGGTATCAACTAATGTGTCAAGTTTACAGTCAGTGACCCCTCTCTTGAAGCTGCTTGAGGGAGACATGAGAAGGTTGAAAATGTTAGGAAAATGGAAATCCATTGAAAAGTCTATTGAAGATCCATTGAAAATGTACTATTTAACAGAAGAAGTGGTTGGAAGATGAACAACCCCCTTGAAAGAGTGGTATTAGAAATTATTTTTCCATTCTAACATACTAAAAGTTTACTTAAAGAGTAAGTAAACTGTTATTTAAAAATCCCTAAAAATACTCTTAAGCAGCCCAAAAGACACCCCTCTCTCCCTACATTGAGTCTGATGTATTTTCTAAGATAGGTGAAACCTGTAGCTGCTGTCCTAAACTTTCTTATAGCACAAAGCTCTGCCTCTTTAATATACTGAGCCTTCCTTCCTAAATTAATTCCGTTGGAGCATGATTCAGCAAGCATGTGCAGTAGACTCATCTGTTTAGCAAATATGTTTGAGAAATGTATTTTTTTTTTGTATTTTATCCAATATCTCTCATATGTTTGGCGTATTTAAGAAAGTGTACTCCTAACCGTGTTAAAGTAATTTCAACCCTTCTTAAGTTAAAGCCCTGTGCCAGCTATATCCCCACCAAAATTGCCAACTTATGTATCTGTATTAAGCTATTATAATGTAACATTTAGCTTGGGGTTGCATTAGGCCAGTGATCCCCAACCAGTAGCTCGTGAGCAACATGTTGCTCTCCAACCCCTTGGATGTTGCTCCCAGTGTCCTCAAAGTAGGCGATTATTTTTGAATTCCGGGCTTGCAAGTAAGTTTTAATTGCATAAAAACTAAGTATAGTGCCAAGTAGAGCCTCCTGTAGGCTGCCAGTCCATATAGGAGCTCCCAAATAGCCAATCACATCCCTTATTTGGCACTTTTTTATGCTTGTGTTGCTCCCCAACTCTTTTTACATTTGAATGTGGCTCGTGGATAAAAAAGGTTGGGGATCCCTGCATTAGGGTAACTTCATCTGTATCCTTCATCCTGTATCCTTCATGCTGTAACAATGGCTTTAGATTTGCTGACCCCAATTCTTGCTTTAAAAGAACCCACTTCCTTAAAGAGTCCCTTTATGTGATACAGACGTAAATCAAGGTCTTCCTCACCTCGGAGAAGATCTCCAGTCAGAAGGGAAAGAAAGAGAAGCCACTCTCGTTCACCACGTCACAAGACAAAAAGCCGTAGCCCTTCTCCCGTCATTGAGAAGAAAGAGATCGTAATACCAGAACCTGAACCATCTATAAAAGTGAAAGAGCCTTTTGTCCAGGAGGCAACATCAACAAGGTAATTGTTTCAACTTTATGGATTTTAAATTCATGATATAACCAGAGTAAACAAGAAATGCCCCTGCAAGCCCTATGCTGCCCACACTGTAATGGGGCTTGTTGGAGAGAGAGAGCAATCGTAGAATACAACACTAACATTTAGGGTAACGAAGACCATAAATTTTTTATGATTAAAACAATAGGGCAAATGTATGTACAGTACAAGCCTTTTTCATTGAACTGATTTTAAACAAGGGTATATTAGGTATAAGGTATACTGCACCATTCAATTTCATTTATCTGTTTAGTGCAAGAAGTAACACAAACTATACATATTTTCTAATTAAAATAATTATTTATTGAACCAATTTAAAAAACTTTTTTTTTTTTTTAAAGGTTTTTATTTAACATTTTCAAAACACAAAAGACAAACAAAAAAGGAAAATATAGCATTAATGCGCCATATCAAGTTACATATCAGTGCTAAAGGTATAGAGGTATACAGAACCTATCATTAACAGTAGCATTTGCACAACATTTATTTATTGCATATGTTAATAAAGGTAGTATAGTACATTACTGGACTCAAGTATTCACGGTTACATTCATGTTTCATACACTGGGGTCAGCCTCTGGGTTGATTTCCAGCCATGGGCCCCATAATGTTTCAAACTTTTGAGGACATTGTCTAGCCATGTATGTCCGTTTAATCACTGGTAGTTTGCTGTTCACTAATGTGATCCATTCCTGCTTCATGGGAGTGGCTGTGCTCATCCATTTAATTGCTATTAACTTTTTCCCGTAGAAGAGTAGATTACACAGGAGCATTCTGGTTTTAATGTGAGGGGCTAAGTCGTCTACCAGACCCAACAGACAACATTCTGGAGTTAGGAGTTTGAGTGGTTATATATGTAGTAATTTGAGACCAGTAGTTAAATATAAAAGGGGCATGCCCATAGCATGTGAAAGAAATTGGCGTCTGGAGCTCGACATTTTGGGCAGTTTCTGTGGGGTCTCTTCCCATGGCTTTGAGCCGCATCGGGTGATATATGTTCTATGGATGATCCGGAATTGCACCATTTTGTCTCTGGTGAAGATTAATGAGCTATATAGACTTGCCGTGGCCTCCTTCCATGAGCTGTCCTCCAACAAGGGAATATCTACTAACCATTTCATCTTTTTTTAAGGGGACTACCCAGCGTGGTTACCAAACACTTATACTCGTTAGATACAAGTTTCTTTGGGTTTGGGTCCAAGAGCCTCGTCTCATAGGGCAATAGTGTAGTCTGGATCCTTCAAGGCCCAAATTGGGCTGTGAAGGCATGGCGAAGTTGGAAGTAGCGGAACATCTCAAAATTGCCCTGGTGTAAGGTATCTTTGAGTTGGCCCAACGTGGGGAAGGCTTCCTCAACCAGCAAGTTCGACGAGTGTCTGGCCCCTAATTTCGGCCAATAATGAAAGTCTGGTAATGAACCTAAGTGGAGGTAATTAGAGTTCCTCCACAGGGGAAAGTACGGTGATGGGTGTGGGGACATACCAGTGGTTATTTTTTTGCCAGCTCCCCATATCTTTTATGGTATAGCAAGCACAGGTGGACATTCAGGGCTATCTCTGGCCTTCCTATACGGGATATTACGTAGGGCTTCTAAAGAACCAGCCAGTATGGCCTGGATATTCGTCAGGGAGTTATTAGGATCCAGGTGAAGCCAGTTGTGAACAAAGGCTAGTTGAGAGACATAGTAATATAGCCGGGGGTGTGGGAGAGCCAAACCGCCCAGATCTTGTGGGGCCGTTAGAGTTGGCCTACTCACCCTGGGAGCCCTGTTGGCCCAGATATAGGGGAAGAGAGCTGCATCTATGTTTTTAAAGCGTTGTGAGGATATCCACACCGGGGCCTGCTGCAACGAATAAAGGAACTTAGGGAGGTAAACCGTCTTGAACAGAATAACCCTTCCCCACACCGTTAGAGGAAGGTGTATCCATTGATTTGCCTTCTCTTTGAAATTTTGTAATATTGTAATATTGGCTCAATATTATCTGGTACTTAATTAATTAGATTATTAGAAAAGTGTATGCCTAAGTACTTAAATTTGGTTACCCATTTAAGACCCTGTGTGCTGCCTTCTGTACTGGGGGCCTCTATGGGAAAAAGAGTAGATTTTTGTTTATTGCTTGTGAGACCGCTAAATGTGCCAAATTTATCTGCTAGTTCCAGTGCCTGATGTAGGGAATCATTTGGGTTTTCTAAGAGCAATAGTACATAGTCAGCATAGAGCGCAATTTTTTCTTCTAACCTACCATTTTTAAGGCCAGCTATTCTAGGAGATTGGCGGATCATAAGTGTGTAGGGCTCCATAGCTAATGCGAATTGGAAGTGGCGAAAGGGGGCAGCCCTTCCTGGTGCCACGAGATAGTGGGAAGGACCTAGATAGAGCATTATTGACTCAAATATGTGCATTTGGAGCTTGTTAAAGGAGTTTGACCCAGTTGATGAATTGTGGACCTATTCCAAAGTTTTCCAAAACTTTCCACAGATAACGCCATTCAAACGCCTTGGTGGCATCTAAAGCTGCCAGAGTTCTGGATCCAGAGTTAGAATGGATGATTTGCAAGTGAGAGAAAAGGCCCCTAAGATTTATGGCTGTACTTTTATTGGGCATGAACCCTGTCTGATCAGGGTGGACAATGGAGGATATGACCTTGTTGCGTTCGAGTTTATGAGAGAGATGGGACGATATGAGTCACAGAACTCTTTTACCCTCTTTGTCTATAATAGTCACAGAGTAAAAAGACTTGGGGAGGTATCCGGATTTACCTGCTGCTATAAAGGTCTCATACAATCTGGGAGTGAGGTCCTCACTGAGCATATGGTACCATGCTGCTGGAAGCCCATCTGGGCCTGGGGTCTTGCCAGGAGCCAGACTTCCTATTGCCTCTGCCACCTCACCCACCGTTATTGGACTATTGAGGAAATCGGCATCTGCCTGTTCTAGGCGAGGGGGATTGGTACCTGAGAGGAAATCCTCTAGTTCCGTGTCTGTATATGTGGCCTTTGAGGAGTACAGCTCAGCATAGAAATTTGCAAATTCTTGTGCAATTTCTTCTGGTTCTGATACATAAATCCCTGGGGCTGTTTGTATGCGTGTGATAGTTGTAGAAGGGTGGGTTGACTTCGCTATATGTGCTAGAATTTTGCCATTTTTGTCCCCCTGATCGAATGATCTTTGGCTGGCATAGAATAGCTTTTTCCGGATGGAAGTAGCCTAAGCAAGTTCCAGGTTTCTCTGAGCCACTTCCAGGGCCTGGTGATTGCTTACACTATTAATTATGCCTATTGCCTTCTCAGCCTCTTGCAGTTTCCCTTCCGCCAGATCTATGGCCTGCCTAGCGCTTTTCCGGGCTTTAGCTATTGCGGCAATTAGTGAACCTCAGGCTACCACCTTTGATGCCTCCCATGTTATGTCTGGTGTGGTAGTCTGCGCATTGACCTCCCAGTATGCCTTTTAATCTGCTGTGTGAGCCTCTGCAATCTCAGGGTGACTAAGCCAAATAAGGGAAGTTTACACATGTGATTTTGTGGTTTAGTGCAGATGGAAAGATGTAGTGGTGTGTGATCTGAGAGCCCTCTGAAGGAACTTTGGAGCCACTGAACAAACTCAGTGGAGCCTAGTGCCATGTCAATGTGAGATAAGGAGTTCTTTCCCACTGAGTAGCAAGAGAATTGTCTCTCCGTGGGGTACTTGTGTCTCCAGATGTCACATAAACCCATCGCAGATGACCATTGTAATAATTGGGGAGAGTGACGGGCAGTAGTGTTGAGCCTATCCAGTAATGGGTCCAACACTGTATTGAAATCCCCTAGAAGGCATAGGGGGAGGGTAAGTATACGGAAATTTTAGTATCAATAAGGTCTAGCACCTCTTTATTAAAGGGGGGTATATACAAGTTTACTAGTATCATAGATTGGTTATTGATTTTACAGTGAAGCACTATATACACCTGCCTTATCTGTCCGTATTTAGGTTTAAGAGCTCAAACCTCAGATTTTTGCATATGAGAATTGATAGCTTTTGGCTGGTTAAGTGGGTCTCCTGCAAAAAAAAGATCTGGTTTGTATTTGCCTATATAGTCAAACACTAGGGACCTTTTAAACTTTGAATTGAGCCCTCTAACATTCCAAGAAATCAGCTAAATATCACCCATCGTGATACCCGTAGTCTGGACTGTTGTGGTCTGTATTATCACAAAGGAACGGTTTGATATAGCGCCATGTAACCGTTAAATACTTGAAAAGGAAACTTACAATATACATCCCCATATTAATATCCCACCCTGCTTATCTACCCAAACTAGACAGCATTTACCCCAAACACGTATACTTAACAGATAGCCAAACATTTAACGTTTGAAAACTTGTGATTATTTTGGCCTACATGGCCTTGCCAATCAGTGCAGGCTAATACAGCTAGAGTTTGAAAACACCTTTCAAAGCATTGTGAATATAAGGAAAAGAAAGATGCGAGTATCATTTGTAAAAAAAAAAAAAAAAAAAAACATTGGGATCTTTACAGTTCTTCAGTCTCCCAGTAAGAGAGGCACTTCTATTTAGGCCTGCGTGGATCTCCTCGTCTATAGTAGAATCATAACGCAGATACCTTCATGGTGAAGCTGTGTAGTGTCCACAGTTGGAGATGCAGCAGAATGTACATGAACAGAGGATAAGGCCAATTGGCGGTACTGTTTTCGTATAAGGGGGCTGCCCTGCCCTTAAACCATGGGATAAAAAGGACTTGTGGGAGGTGTAAACCCAGCCCCAGTAGCGGTGGTTATCTCGTGTCTGCCACTGAATATAGTGCCCCCATATATATTCTGCTAGGAACCAAAAGGTGGCATCTCACTCTACTATTGTTGCATTTGGGACATGGGTACTGGGTCGTCACAGAAGGGAAAAGGAGATAAGGCAAAGTTATAAGCGCCCACTGTCTAAAGAATTTCAGCATATTCTGTTATCCAGCTGCGTCACTTATTGAGGGCTGCCCGCATACCGCGGATCTTTTTAGTACTCCCCTCTTGTGTACAGTCATCTGTGGCCTATCCGGTCTATATCAGAAGTCATTATGCACCATACTCACTCATCGTGGTGAAGGGATATTTACCGCCTATCCGGGCTGTCCGCTTCTCCCGGTGTTTGAAAAAATTGCGTAGCACTGTTGTCCACGATGCGCAGCTTTGCAGGGTAAGACGTAGAGTAGTCCAGCCTCCTGGAGTCTATTTTTAATTCTCTGAAAGGAGGCCCTCTGCTTCTGTACCGCCGGAGAGTAGTCTGGATATAATGAGATACAGTTGCCGTTCTGCGAAGGTCTTGGAGGAATTTCCTTCTGCTTTCTCTGGAAGACCTATTATCCGGACGTTATTTCGCCTGTGGTGATTTTCCAGGTCTTCTGCTCTGTTACTGAAGGCCGGCATTTGCTGTCGCAGTGAGGAAACTTCCTCCGGTAAGAGGTGCAGCGTGTCCTCTGCCTCCAAAATCCTGCGCTCTACTTCGACAGTGCGCTTCCGCATATTTTGCAGATCCTGTCTAAGCAGCGATAAGTCTACCTTGATTGTGTCCATCTGTGTTGTCATAGAAGCGTGGGTTTCTTTAATCACTGCTAGTAGTTCAGAATTGGAGGGTTCTCCCTTCGAGTGCCCAGCTGCTTCAGGAGCGGTAGACTGGGGATCTGCGGCCTGGTCCAGGCCCTGGGAAGCTTGGAGGTATCGGCCGAGGCGGTTATACGGTTTGGTTTTACCAGTTTTCCCCATTTTGTGCTCTGAGCGGTGTGTTATATATCACACATTGCACTATGTGCACCAGCAAAAGCCCGTATTTGGTCAGGATAACTTATAGAGGCACAGAGATGTAGGCTTTGCGTCCGCTCAGGTCACCATCTTGGCCATTCCAGACACAACCCCTTTTAAATGTGATTTTCACCAAGCTGATAGTTGTAATATAGGTGTCAAGCGATATAGTGTAAACATGGTCAGTTACCTTTTAGTGGTGTGCGGGTCAAGAATTTCTCGACCTGTCCCATCCTGCCGCCCCCCCTCTATTTATAGACCAGGGCCCGCCCCGCAGTGATGTCACAAAAGGAGGGGTCACAAGTCTATAAATTTAGCCTCCGGAAGCTGGCAGTGCTAGGTCGCGCTGGTTTCGGCGGGTCGGCACACACGTCACTATTACCTTTGTATATTAGTGAAAAAATCATGTATAATGTAATTAGCTGATCTTTTTCTAAGATATTGCAACATTTTGTCCACTTTAATGCATTCTTTCATTTTGCTTGGATAAAGATTTAACTTCTCAATTTTCAGTGACATATTGAATGCTATGAAACCAGAGCCTGCTGCAGATAAAAAGGAGAGCTCACCTGAACTAAATACTCGCAAACCTAAAGAGCGAGAGCGGCATCGACATAGATCGCGGTCACGATCAAAATCTAAATCTCGCTCTCCTTCACACTCCAGGCCCCGCAGACGCCACAGGTCACGGTCCAGGTAAATTATCTTTATAAATACTTTTCCTTCAATGTTCTGCCGCTCATTTCAAGATTACCAATGTTATTTGTGACACTGAAGGCTAGGCAATTTTATCAGTTGGTCTTCCCACCCTCTTTTTAAAGTTTCTTCCTGCACTTCTTAAATTATTTTTTAAATATTTTTGTCTAGATTAGGTTTTCAGACTTACAGGGTCAAAGCCTGTCCTTGTGGTCCAACATTTGGTTAGGCTTCAATTTACAAAATACAAGGTTACAAATAGATGATTAGAAATGTTCATAACTGCTAACCATATATTTCTAGAGGCATGATTTTCCCAAGAATATTTAACCAAGGTGAAATGCAATGCCATTTAACCATTGTTTATCATATTGTAAATCTGCTGGAGGTATATGTATGTATATGAATATGATGAAAATTGCTTGTTTGGAATGTAGCAATAAATATGGTCAGTGTTTTTTAATATAGTTCTGATATTATCCGAGTGTCTGAGATTCAGTATTTGTTGCTTTAGGCCAAAATGGATATGGTATACACTCAACTGATTTAAAAGAAAACTAAACTCTAAAAATGAATATGGCCATGTTTTATATACTGAACTTGTTGCACCAGCCTAAAGTTTCAGCTTCTCAATAGCAGCATTGATCCAGTACTTCAAACTTGTCACAGGGGGTCACTCGCATGCTCAGTTGGCTCTGAGCAGCTTTTGAAAAGTTTAGCTTAGAGGCCGTCACAAATTATCAAGCAGAAAATGGGGTTGGCCTGCAAAAAGGATGATACTACAAGGCTGATTATTAAATTTCTGAAGCTAGTTGCACTGGTTTCTGTGCTTATCTATATTAATTACTAATCAGCCTTATATTGTGACATTTATTTATGTGTACTGTATAATTTGAGTTGGTCCCTAAACTCACTATCACAGAGCATGTGCAGTGAATCGGCAGAAAAGAAGATGGGGAGCTACTGGGGACATCTTTGTAGACACTGATCTTCCCTGCTAAAGGGCTGTGGTTGCCTTGGGTTGGTACAGAAGCCCAAAACATAATGTACAACATTTATATCCTACTTATTTAGTTAGGCTTTAGCTCTCCTTTAAAAAAAAAAAAATTGTGCCATTACATTCATAATTGCCAGAACAGTATAAAAAACTTGCTTAAAATTCAGCTGTGACAACATCCTAAATTAGGAAAAGTGAAAAGGGGATAGTAAAATCTAAACTGTACATATGGAACAATTTGAGGTGGTATTTTAACTTTTTCCAACTTTTTTGTTAATTTGCGGTTTAGATTATGAATTTGGCTCTGCATATAGTTCACCTATAAATTGTGCCTGTTTCTATTTTATAGAGGGTGTCAAGGTATGTTTAGTTAAATCACATTAAGCTCATATTGCTTTAATAGGTCCTACAGTCCCAGGAGACGACCAAGTCCTAGACGTAGGCCTTCTCCAAGAAGGAGGAGCCCTCCGCGTCGCATGCCTCCTCCACCTAGACACAAGAGAAGCAGGAGTCCATTGAGGAGGTGAGACCAAATCCATAACACTGTGTGTGGCAGTGTGAGTAAACTGTTGTTGTGAACTGTTAACAGGTCTGCATAGATTGTTCTTTATCTTTCTAATGATTTCAACATAATCACTAAATGATGCAATCTTATTGCTCTATTATATGTAATAAAAAGTGTTTTTAAAAAACCCAGAAAATATGTCAAAATCTAGATTAGTCTTTCTTTGATGTATTGCATAGTTATCTCAAATTGTCATGTCTTACAGGAGAAGACGTTCATCTGCTTCTTTGTCTGGAAGCAGCTCATCTTCATCATGTTCGCGGTCACCTCCAGCCCCAAAGAAGCAGCCCAAGAAGATATCTTCCAGTCCTCCCCGCAAACCTCGACGATCTTCTCCTTCATCAAGTCCACCACCACGAAGAAGGTACAGGCCTTCTCCAACTCCACCCCCAAAGAGAAGATCCCCATCTCCAACCCAGTCCTCTCGGCCTAGGAAAGTTAGAGGTTCTGTATCTCCTGCTAGACCTCCAGGTAAATTCCATTTTTATTTTATTTTTTTATTTAATATATGTCTGTATGTATTATGTTGTCTTTCTCCTTTTAACCACAAACGTACTTAATTAACAAGCCAATTTGATTGTTCAAACAGTATTAAATATAATGGAGGCCAGATTATTTATAATGGTGCTGAATTACATTAGTTGAAATTAAACTAGCAACTTGTTTTGAAAAGTCTTTTATGAGTTAGGAGTTTGAAGGTCTGATTGCTATGGTTAATTGCACTGGTGCAGTTTTTGACATTTGTTAGTAAATCAGCCAAAAAGTGTTCAGTGGTGTCATGTGTTTAGCAGTTTATTTTTGCATTTCCAGCTTTAGAACAACTAAATCAGGGGTTGGAAGGGGAAAACATTTTTTACTTCCTTGTCTTGTGACAAAAAGTCACGCGATTGCCCTCCCCGCCCCTAATTTGCATATGCAAAATAGGATTCAGATTCGGTTCGGCCAGGCAGAATGATTCGGCCGAATCCTGCTGAAAAAGGCCGAATCCTGCCCGAATCCCGAACCGAATCCTGGATTCGGTGCATCGCTACTATCCATATAGCCGCAGCCCTTGTCTATGGCAGTGGCTTTCTGACTTTCTCAGTTCTTGAAATTGTGTTATCATTAATTTATCTTTAAGCTTGCCCTTCAGTAGCATAAATCTCACCCTAAATGGCATTTATCTCACAAATCTCACCCTAAATGGCATTTAGGCTGAGCCACTCTAACCACTGCTTTGAGCCAGCCCCACAGTTTGAGAACCAAGCGAAAGAAAACTTAGCTTTTCTTCATACATTCTTAAAATATTTTGTTTTGTTTTTTTTTTTTGAATTGTAGTCATAAAACATAAAGTTGTTGAAAAGCGGAAGTCCCCTTCACCTCCCTCTAAGCCCCGCAAAAGGGATTTATCAGAATCTGGTAAGTATATCAACATGCTATTTTAATATGTCACTTTTACAGTTACCTTAAGGGGGATGTAAAGTCAGAAAATTAAATTCTTTTCAAGGGTCCACTGCCTATCTTCAATATACTTAAAGGGATACTGTCATGGGAAAAATAATTTTTTGCAAAATGAATCAGTTAATAGCGCTGCTCCAGCAGAATTCTGCACTGAAATCCATTTCTCAAAAGAGCAAACAGATTTTTTTTATATTCAATTTTCGAAATCTGACATGGGGCTAGACATATTGTCAATTTCCCAGCTGCCCCAAGTCATGTGACTTGTGCTCTGATAAACTTCAATCACTTTTTTTCTGCTGTAGTGCAAGTTGGAGTGATATCACCCCCTCCCTTCCCCCCCCCCAGCAGCCAAACGAAAGAACAATGGGAAGGTAACCAGATAGCAGCTGCCTGGTAGATCTAAGAACAACACTCAATAGTAAAAACCCATGTCTCACTGAGTCACATTCAGTTACATTGAGAAGGAAAAACAGCAGCTTGCCAGAATGATTTTGTCTCCTAAAGTGGCTGGCACAAGTCACATGACTCGGGGCAGCTGGGAAATTGACAAAATGTCTAGCCCCATGTCAGATTTCAAAATTGAATATAAAAAAAAATCTGTTTGCTCTTTTGAGAAATGGATTTCAGTGCAGAATTCTGCTGGAGCAGCACTATTAACTGATGTGTTTTGAAAAAAACATGTTTTCCGATGACAGGATCGCTTTAAATAATAAAATGCCCTTTTCATAAAAATTTACGATTTTCAGCGATCTAGTTACCCCTTCTCCCCACTCACACGGAATTCCTTGACCTGGCCGGGCCAGTAGCTGCTTTACTTTAAAATAAGTTCTACTTGAGTTCAAAAGGGCAGCACCGCAGGATAACAGGGTAATTTATTTGTTTGTTCCTGACTAAAGCTAACCTCTATGCCTGTCTGCAACCCTCTTGGAGGCAACCGGGTACGCCAATTACACAAAGGATTCTAAGGACTCGGGCAGGCAGAAATACCAGCCGAGAACACATCTAAATACTCCTAGGTCAGAAAAGGTGGCTACTCGCCCAATCTTAATGCCTTTATATGAAGTACTGAGATTTTGTAAACATGATAGACTTAGTTCCAACCTACTCGCAACCTGGCAAAAAGATATCCCCACGTTGACGGCTAAGGAGTGGCAGGATGCCCTAGAGGCCCCAAGATTTGCTTCACCAAATGCTGATCACAAAATGATTCAGAGATACATTATTCACAGAGCCTACTTCACGCCGGTGCGGCTGAACAGAATGAACCCACAATATCCACCAACCTGCACTTGGTGCAAAGCAGCTGCCGGCTCTTTCATACATATGATGTGGCAATGTCCGAGCCTGAATCTCTATTGGCGTAAAGTATTCAACACTATCTCCGTTGCAGTAACGGTGGAAATACGACCTGCCCCAGAACTGGCTATATTAAACTTAGGTGAGAGCTCCCAATAGAACAAATATCAACTGATTACAATCAGGCAAAGTCTGTTCCAGGTTTGTAGACATAGAACAATGGGATAAGCCCTGAGGCCCCGACCCACAAAGGCTCGTTGGACCAAATGAAGCTTTACATTGATAGGATGCAATATCTGTTTACTAAGAGAGCCTCCTCTAGAAAATTTGATAGCAATATGGGGCAACTGGCCCTCGCCCTGGTAGATATGGGAACAGTTGACGTATACTGACAAGTACCTTTAGAATTGCCACTGAGAGATGTTAAGAACCACTGACTCCCATTTTAGTTGATTGATGTTGTTTTAATTTTGTTTTACCTGCTTCACATGCTGCATAAACAATGATCTAAACATGACCTGCATATGATATCTGGCTGAATTTGTCTCACAAACTGAATGTACATTGCTAAAGTAACAAGTACTAAAAATACAATGTTGGTGTATACAACTGTATGTCATGTTTAAATTTACAAAATTTAAAGGTTATGATGTTAAAAATAAAAAAATAAATAAAAAAGTTAACCTTTGTTACAAACCACTCCTTCCCTGACACTTCAGAACTCAGAGGAGGGGAGATTGCACCAGCCAGGTTGAGGAATTCATGGTGGTTGAAGTCCATGTGAGTGGAGAGAAGGGATAACTGGAGCGTAGAAAATCATGATTTTTATAAAAAGGATACACAATGTTTTACTGAAGTATATTGAAGATAGGCTTATATTTAGGCAGTGGTCCCTTGAAAGGAATTTTTGACTTTACATCCCCTTTAACGGTCAAAACATTACTTTTTAATTACAGCTACTAATAGAAGGGCAGTGGCATCAGAATGACAGGAATTCTCATTCCTTGTGCATGAGGGATATAAGTAAGCCTTTTAATAAAATTATTCTAAACAGCCCCAAGAATAACATACCTTTCTCAATAAATTCAGATTAATTGTTTCTTTATTACAGCCAGTTTGACTGCAGCTCTTTTAATTCCTTCCTTGTCTAGCCCCTTTTTCTTTGAGCACTCCCCCTCTCTCCAACTAATGAAGAGCTCAACGAGGTTTCTCCTGAGCATGCTCACTGTCTCTTCTCCGATGGAAATCAATGATGCATGGACAGTAGGCACCTTTTTGATGTCTTCATAGGCGGATAGAGTGCTCAGAATGCAAAAGGGACAGAGCTTCATACTAAAAGGAAGCCACTAAATGAACTGTAGTTGAAATGGCTATAATAGAGAAACAAGATCTGACTGCAGGAAAAATTATTCGGAGAGCTGTTTAGATTAATTTGTAAGACAAAATGTTTACTTAAGTGGTACAGTTGCATTTTAAGGGAAGAACACAAGAAGCATCAAGCGCTCTGATATCTCTTTAGTGCACAAAGCTAAACCTGCATATACAACTGTTCAGGGATCAAATATATCCTTTTATTAGTCATATCAGAAGTAATTTAATAGTTTTTAATGTTATACAGCCTGTGTACACATCGGAGAGTTGGGTATTTTATAACAAATGCTGAACCACTCCAGTATAGTATTGTTTTAGTTCCATTGCACTTGTCCTAAATTGTGCAACCTGATACACATTGCACACACATTTGATATGTTTAGCACCACTTAGAAGCAATATTCTGGGTCTAATAAATCCAACATCCATACCTTCTCTTGCCTTGTTTAGTGTTCTTGTAACCGGAATTTTGCTTCCTCAAAGGAGTATTCAATTGGCTTTTTAGTCTGTTGTCAAGTGGGGAAGAAGCAACCCACTAGAATCCTTGCTTCTCCTCTGGTGTTATTCCCCTTTGCTTAGGACTAAGAGCTCCCTTTGACTTTTTCCAGTTACTAACCTTTATCTAAGGATTCCTAGCTCCCATGGAGAGGCACCAAGTCAGAATTCATAGGCCATAAAAATGATTCTCCTCCACATATTCTTTTCATTTGCCAAGATAGACCCTGAAAGTGAACCATTCTTCTGAAGGTGGTTTCATTGGTATCCTGCTTATTGAAGATTACAATTCTTCCACATACAGATGTCTACTAGTAAAATAATAAAGAACCTCCACAATGCTTTTTTTTTTTTTTCTTTACTCTGGTCTGTTTTTTTGCCTTGAATTGGCATGTGAAGTGTGCTAAGCTACCAAACTAATATGTCTGCAAAGACCCTCAGACAGTTGGTGTTAAATTTAAGCTCCACTAGTCAAGGCAGATTTCCTGACTTGTGTATCTTCAGCTCAACACATTTAACAAAATCATCAACCTTCAACTTCAACCTTTTGGGTTGTTCACCTTCACTTTTTTTCAGTACTGTTGTTTTCAGATAGTTTATACAAGAAATCAGGTCTGCACACTCACACACAAATCTTTAGACTCAGGTGGTAAGATTGAAATATGTTTTACTAGTTAAAAAGAACAAGCAAACAAAAGGCATAATGTTAACAAAAACAAAAAACATTTCACATGATGCTAATATACATACCACCCTTAAGGTACAAACAAGGCAGAAAAGAAGACTACAAGGAGCGAATACACCTGCCAAAATGAGAATAGCCCCAACGTTTCGGCAAATAGCCTTTGTCAAGGGGATTCTGAATCCCCTTGACAAAGGCTATTTGCCGAAACGTTGGGGCTATTCTCATTTTGGCAGGTGTATTCGCTCCTTGTAGTCTTCTTTTCTGCCTTGTTTGTACCTTAAGGGTGGTATGTATATTAGCATCATGTGAAATGTTTTTTGTTTTTGTTAACATTATGCCTTTTGTTTGCTTGTTCTTTTTAACTAGTAAAACATATTTCAATCTTACCACCTGAGTCTAAAGATTTGTGTGTGAGTGTGCAGACCTGATTTCTTGTATGTACTATATTTGGTTGCTCTGTAGGGGTGACCTAAAGGTTATTTTGCACCTCCCACTGCATTGTTTTCTTTTGTATATTTCGAATAAGGTGTGCCCTCCATTTATCTGTATTTCCACGTTTTCAGATAGTTTACCAGAAATAAAGATTTTTTTTTTCCAATGACTTTGTGACTGTTTTTCTATTTTTTTATAATTGAAGTGCAAGGTATCATTCTTCACCTATTTATATCTTTCTAAAGCAGCTCTGGGAGGGGGTCGCCAACTCTGTAACTAATCTGATTATTAACATTTAGTTGATACATTTCTTATCTTTGTCCCTGCTGACTAGAATCCCAGAGTTTTATTACAGGCAGCTGTTAGAATTGATACAATTGTTGCTAATACTCCAGAGATGCTGCTGAGAAATGTATCCACTAGATGATGCAAAATTGTAATAGTTCAGAATCTGCACCTGAATTACTGAGCTGTCAGACTGAAACACCACAGACATTTCACCGCCCAACACTGTTTTCAGTTCAGTTGGTTTCAGATTGTTCACCGGAAATACTTTTTCCAGGTTACTTTCTGTCTTCTATGAGTGACTGCTTTTCTAATACTGAAGTGTAGTTTAATTTTCACCTTGTAAAGCAGCTCTGGGAGGGGGGGTTGCCTACCCTGTAGTGTAAACTGTTCTCAATTGATACATTTAGTTGATACATTTCTTATCTTTGTCCCTGCTGGGCAGAATCGCTGAATTTCATTAAAGGCAGCTGTTAGAATTGATACAATAGTTGCTAATACTCCAGAGATGCTGCTGAGAAATGTTGCAACTAAATGTTGCAAAATTGTAACCATTTAGAGTCAGTGCCTGAATTAGTGAGCTGACTCAAACACCACAGACAGGAACATTCAACTTCACCTTCCAAAACTTTTTTTCAGTTCAATTGGTTCGATAAAAAATGGAAAGAATCTGAAAAATTTTCCTTTTATGGTTTCAGTTAAAACCGAATTTTTATATTTAATATGTAATGGGTTGTGATATGTTGTTCAGAAGCCTGGGACTTTGGTTTTTCCATTATTTGGGTCACCATAGCTGGTCTACTAAAAAAACAGTAAGTTAACTGCAGCATTGTTTTGCCACCACTATGCAGTTTCGTTATCGTGATTAGAGAAAATTGTATTTTAAAATGTTGAATTATTTGTTTAAAATGTATTTGCTTAACTTATGGATTTTGGGTTTCTAAAAACAGAGATCCAATATGTGTGTTTTTTAGGCTCGATGAAGAAACTGGCTAAATAAAGCTAATACGGACCATATAAAGTACTGCGCTGATCAAATTTGTTTGGTTCTGGAACACAACATGCGCTGCTGTGTTGCCATAAGAGCAGTGATTCCATTTGAAATTCTGTTATAGGGCATAAGTTGTGTAGAAAACAATGGTTTATGGTCCTGCACAGGAAGATAAACAGTATAGCTGTCAAATGCAATTCACATTTTTTTTTAATTCTTTAGATGACGACAAAGGAGGAAAAACGGCACCAGCAGATTCTGTGCAGCAGCGGCGGCAGTACAGAAGGCAGAATCAGCAGTCCTCTTCAGGTATTTTAGTTGGGAATTATTCTTAGTCTTGTGGCAGCTATTTTAACTTTTCACCTTCTTACGTGCTGAAACACATAAACGGTTTAAAGTTGCATTGTTTGAAACGGTTTTAGTAGCCCTTGCAACCTATAGCAGTTTGTTTGCAAACAGGGCTATAGGAATTGTTGCCTATTATTTTGCTACTGATAAAGTCTGCTCCTTTTATTACATTGTCCATGCAGATTTTCAAGGGTCATCAATCCGCTATGTATTATAGCTTTTATACCAAGTGTATTGCTGTCATTGTATTATGGTGTCTCTATATTTTGCTGAAATTTGATGAATTCTATTTTAATGTTTCTGCAAGTACACACCTCCCATGCACTAAACCTGACCAGGTCCATTGCTGGCATCGTATACCAGAATATGTTTTGAGAATTTTTTTTATTTTTTTTAAATCGTCAAGTCTGACCCATCAGCAGCAGCCCCGGAAACGTCCCTACCCACATGCACAGTAGTGTTCAATTCAATCAGGTTTTTTTTTTTTTTTGTCCTTAGTATTCTTTTAATCTAGGAATTCTCGCGTACCGCACACGCTCATCATTTTGTTTTACAAATTTTCACCTGTTGGGACGTTTGTGATTCCACAAATTGAGTCCCTTTCACTCCTGCTGTTTTTAAGCTTAACAGCCAACTTTGGTTAAATTTCAGAAAGTGGTTCTTCATCCTCTTCTGAAGACGAAAGGCCTAAACGTATTTCTGTAAAGAATGGGGAGGTTGGAAGGAGGCGGCGACATTCAGCCTCTCGTAGTCTTTCTGCTTCACGAAAACGACCTAAAGAATCCTCACCACGGTAATGTTTAATTATGGTAGAACATTTTGTAAGGTTTCCAGTGCATTTGAAGATTTCTGTAGACATTTAGGCTTCATCTATCTTAATGTTGTATTTCCTTCCTGCTGTCAGGATGCTGACTGGAAAAAGGTGGCAGTCGCCTATGGTGAAAAGGTTGGTTTAGGTTTGACATTAATTTAGTTTTTTGTTACATTATCATGGATTGACAAAATTCAACACATGATATTGTAGTGGTTTTTAGAACCCCTTTTAAAGGAACCAGTAACACCAAAAAAGGAAAGTGTCTTAAAGTAATGAAAATATGTATAATAAATGTGCTGTTGCTCTTCACTGGTAAAACTGGTGTGTTTGCTATAGAAACACAACTATCATTTAGATAAACAAACTGCTGTGTAGCTATGGGGGCAGCCATTCAAGCACAGAATATACAATAGATTGCAGATCAGTTCTGAAGAACCCCTATTGTATACTATAGAGCTTATCTGTTATCTGCTGTGTCCTTTTTTTTCAGCTTTGAATGGCTGCTCCCATGGCTACACATCAGCTTGTTTTTATAAACTATAGTTGTGTTTCTGAAGCAAAGACACCAGTTATACAAGTGTAGGTCAACAGTACATTATATTTTCATTACTTTAAGACTTTACATTTTTCGTTACTGTTCCTTTAAAGGAGAAGTAAAGACTTTAAGTAAGCTTTATCAGAAAGGTCTATATAAATACACCAGTAAACCCTCAAAGTAATGCTGCCCTGAGTCCTCTGTCAAAAACACAGCATTTCTTTCCTTCTATTGTGTATTCCTTCTGTATCAGACTTCCTGTTTTTAGCATAAACCTCCAGGGCTAGGGCTTGAGCATGCTCAGTTTCCTCCTCTCCCCCTCCCTCCCTCCTCACTTCCCTGCTCTAATCTGAGCCCAGAGCTTTGAGTGAGCAGGGAGAGACTCGAGCAGGAAGTGATGTCAAAACAAGCCAGTCTGGCAGCTGCTATCCTAAGCAAACAGAGAGCTTCTAGAGCTGTTTACTCAGGTGTGGTAAAGCATTCTGCAGAATAAATATAGCATTATAGCTTGCACTTTTGTGGCTAATTTATTGGCAATAGACTACTTCTGTAGCTTTCCTTCTCCTTTAAGCAGTTGTAGTTCATTGTTTCATGCTGCTGCGCAAAACATTTTTTCTTTAAAAATTTGCATTTACAGAGAAAAAGCAAAATGTGTGTTCAAACAAAAGAAGCATCTTTTATTTTGTTAAAATTGATTATAGCAGCACAAAAAGGGATAATAGATAAATATAGTACACCAAAATCAGTATGCAGTTCCTGTGGAGCTCTGGATCTTTAGTTGCTGCCTGTTTTCCGTGGGAAGCCGTTGGCCAAATATTTCATGGTGCTGTAGATGTAAAAGGGATTTTGTGTACTCACCGTTAAATCTTTCTCATCAGTCGCTTGGGGGGACACAGGAAGACAGTGGTGTATAGCTGTTATAACTAGGAGGCAGGACAAAAGAAGAAAAAAAACGCTCTCCTCTGGCTATACCCCTCCAGTGGGCTGAGCCTAACCAGTTTGTACCAAAGAAGTTCGGATGTGACCCAATCAAAAAGATAAACTAGTAAACTATTGGCTAACAGGAAAGAAAAGCGAGGGCCTCCTCTCAGGGAGGGAAGTCCTGTGTCCCCCCCAAGCAACTGAAGAGAAAGATTTAACAGTGAGTGCACAAAATCTCCTTTTCTCCATTGTCTGTTTGGGGGACACAAGAAGACGGTGGGGACGTACCAAAGCTGTCCCCTATAATTAGTGCGAGAAGAGGCCCTGCTGAGGCTTGATTCCTCAACACCCAGGATGTGCTCATTCCCCTAGTGGAGTGGGCCTTGATAATGATAAGTGGTGTCTGTCCCTGTACAGAATAGGTTGTATAGATGGTCTGCTTAATCCATCGTGAAATGGAAGATTTTGAGGCTGCCAATCCCTGTCTTGGCCCGGAGGGAAGAACAAATATTGAGTCCGACTTGCGAATGTCCTGAATTCTATGCAAGTAGAACTTAAGGGCTCTGACTGGATCTAAGGAATGTAGAGTTGCTTCATTTGCGTTAGCCGTGAAGGACAAAAAGTTGGGATGGTAATCTCCTGATTTAAATGGAAGGTTGATACTAACTTAGGAAGTAATGATGGGTCCACGCGAAACACCGCTCTGTTGTGGTGGAATGTAAGAAAAGACGATCTGCAAGAGCTCAAGTGGACTGAGCTCTGAAACCCTTCTAACTGATGCATTGGCTAATAGAAAAAACAGTCTTCCAAGTAACCCACTATAGTGGGATCAACACCATGGGTTCAAATGGTGGTCGTTGTAGCAAGTTTAAAAATAAGTCCCAAATTGCCTCTGGTGCCCAGAAAGGTGGAGCCACAGGGCCACCCCTTGTAAATGTTTTTACATCTGGTAGCAGAGCTAATCATTTTTGAAATAGCACCGACAAAGCTGAAAGCAGTGATCTGAGTGATCCAAGAGAAAGACCATTGGACAGGCCTTCCTGAAAAAATTCTAAATGGTTGGGTACCAAAAATACCTGGAAATACTCTTCTCGTGCCATGCACCACTGATGGTAGGTAGACCACACTCTGTGCTATGTCTTAGCAGAGACACACTTGTGCCGTTTCATTGTGTGCACCACTGCATCAGAAAAACCCTTCTTCAGGATTTGAGAAGAAGCCACGCAGTCAAGTTGAGTCTGGCTGGATTGGGATGTCAGATTGGCCATTGATGCAGGATCAGGATGAGTCGTTTGTTCCCTCTGAAGCTTCTTGATTGTTCTGTATACTAGCGGCAGCAGGGGAAACCGTAAGCTAGGTAAAAATTCCAGAGAGTTGTTAGAGCATCTGCGCCTCCTGCTAAAGAATCTTGGTATGGAGCAAAGAAATTCTGCACTTTCTGGTTGTGCCTCATCGTGAGGTTCACCTCCAGTACTCCCCACCTTAGAGTCATCTTGTTGAAGACTTCCTCTGCTAGTGACCACTCGCCTGGGTCCAATGTTTGTCGACCGAGGAAGTCTGCCTGCCAATTTTGTAGGCCTGGGATGTAGATGGCGGACAGCTGAGTGTGATGTGCTCCTCCCATTGAAATATTAATTTCACCTCGTTTATTGCCACTCTGCTGTTTGTGCTGCCTTGGTGGTTTATGTATGCCACTGCTGTGCAGTTGTCTGACTGAATTTTTACTGTTTGTTCCACTAGGTCCTGTTGCCAGTGTTGTAGGCTCAAACAAATTGCTTGTATCTCTTGCAGGTTGATCTGCAAGCGGCCTTCCTTCTGATTCCACTGTCCCTGTGCTGTGCAACCGTCTAATACCGCTCCCCAGCAGAATAGAATAGACGCCAAAGAGATTCCCCCAGAAATCGACTGGTGGAAAGATGTAAGGTCTGTAGCCACCATCGAAGAGAGACTCGAGTCTTGTGAGCTCTCCAATGTGATGTTGAGCAAATGGGACCACTTCTATTGATGACCCCTTGACCTCAGAACTGCAATACCTGGTTGAGTAGGTTAGTTTTGATGGCAAGGAGTTGACTAATGACTGGAGGTGTAAGTGTATTTAACTGCATCCTTAGAAAAACCATGGATTGGCTGGTAATTAGAGATGACATCTCAAAATTGAGACTCCAACATGGTTTCTTTAGTTGGGACATAGTGATGTGAAGTGAATGATGAGCTTCCTCCAGTGCTGTAGCCACAGCCATTTTCTTGGTAAAAACTCTTGGAGCTTATGTCAGGCCAAATGGGAGGGATGTGAATTGGTAATGACAGTTTTGAAAGGCAAAACATAAGAACTTTTGATGAGAAGGGAAAATTGGAACGTGCCTGTAAGCGTCCTTGATATCGAGGGAGCTCAGGAATTGACACGGACTCATTGGCGCGACAATGGATTCTAGAGATTCAATTTTGCATCTTCGTGGTCAAATTAATCTGAGTTCCTTCAAGTCCAGAACTGGCCCGACTGATCTGTCCTTTTTGGGCACCATAAATAGATTTGAGTAATATCCCTTGAAAAGTTTGACGTTCTGAACGGGAATGGTCACCTGCTGATGGAGAAGAGATTCAACTACCTCCTGAAAAGCTTTGCCTTTTGCCAATTCCTGTAGGAGCCTTGAAATAAAAAAAGCATCTTTTAGGATGGAGGAAAATTCTATATGATATCCTTGCGGGATGACCTTGGTGAACCCAGGTGTCTACGTGATTGAAAGCCAAATATCTGCTTTCACAGTTGTCCTCCTAGAGGCACAAAGCCTGACAGCGGGGATGCCCCGTCAGGCTGCAGTGGGCTGGTCAGTTGATCTGGAGAAAGGCTTACGGTTCTGCCAGGAAGACCTGTTTGCCCCCGAAGCATTCTCTTACTGAGGAAGTTTGTCGTTGTGGAGACCTGGTGCTTTTGTTCTGTGAGGAATGAAAAAATCTTCCCCTGTGAAACAGTGTGCAAGCTTTTCATTGCAGGAGTAAAGTGCTCTTGCCCCCAGTAGCTTGGCTAATGGTTTTGTCCAAATCTGGGCCCAAGAGCAGCTTGCCCTTAAACAGTAATAAGGTCAGCAATTTCTTTGAAGAGGTCTGCTGACCACAGCTTCAGCCAGAGAGACCTGCGGGCTGCTACGGCCAATGTTTATGATCTGCTGACCACTTGGGCTGCATCTAGAGTAGCTTCACAGATATACTCATTTGCCTCTTTAATTTGTGATGCCCATTGGGAAAATTCATGGTGTGGGGTCCTGAGAGAATTGCCTGAAGAAGCGATTCTGACCACGATTGAACCACCCGGCTTACCCACTATGTGGCTAAGACTGTGTGAAGTGAAGTCCCTGAGGCTGAGAACAGCCTCATTTTTGTCCATATGGTCCTTGATGGATGAGGCATCTGGAACTGGTAAGGCTGTATTCTTGGAAAGGCAAGAAACTGGAGCATCCACCGAGGGTGGTGCTGACCATTTTTCAATGAGATCTGTAAAGAAGGGATACAGTTTCAAGAACCTGCGGTTGGCTTGAAAGCGTCTCTGGCTTGTCCCATTCCTGTTGAATTATCTGCTGAAGCTGCGAGTGAGAGGAAAACATTAGTAAAGACCTGCTGTTGCACTGAAAAGGAACCTTGGGAATCCTGGTTGTTGTAGATTGTGTTTCTAACACTGATAAAATCAGGGAATCCACACTTTCCGAAGAGAATTTTGGAGACTCTTCCTCTTGTAAATCTGACTTTGAGAAAGTGTCCCGCCACCACTGCTTTGTCAGCCTGAGAAGGTGCAGAGCAGCTGTGAGGTGAAGCGGTGCGGCTGTAATGGCCACTGAAAGACTCGCTGGACATTGTGCGAGTCTAAAATGACGTTGCAGGAACCAGTAAGGGCGGGAAAAAGGGCACGCACCTAGGAGAAATCCTCAGACTGCTTAAACCGCTTAATAGTGAAGTCATTTCAATATACCGGTCTTGTAGCAACGGTACGTTGCTCTCCGGTCTGCTTACAGGGGACTCTTTTGCTGAAATCTCCCTTAGTAGAGATGAGGGACGTTTGAAGGGAGTGCCCCTGATAAACAGTTAAATTCTGCGGAGACCAAGTACATACTCACCCACCAGGGCCTATACCCCACTGGAGGGGTATAGCCAGCATAGGAGGAGTGAGCTGTTTTTCTTGTTGTGTCCTGCCTCCTAGTTATACCAGCTATACCCCACTGTCTTCCTGTGTTCCCCAAGCAGACAATGGAGAAAAGAGTGATTCAAAAAATGGCACTCCCAAGATATCCTTGAGGCAGGCACTGCTGAAATGTGGAGATTTATTTGTATAACTTTTAACAGCCGGTTCGGAATTCTTTTTTATAATAACTGGTTAATTGTTTTGTCCATATCTCTTCACAAATGTACACCTAGCCAAGGAACCAGCATATATTTTGATACCCTGCCAAGAGAGCAAAAATTATTGCTTAAACAAATTTAGATGGTGTGCAAAGAAATATATACAGTGTTTGTCGAATATATATATAAATTACATGTATGTTAAACACCTCATTGTTTTTAGCCGACGAAGGAGGAGCCCATCTCCACCCCCTTCAAGAAGACGAAGAAGTCCATCTCCTGCTCCTCCTCCTAGAAGGCGTCGGTCTTCTTCTCAGAGACGCAGGTAACTGCTGAATTCAGTTTACAGCCTTGCCTAGAAATTTAAAAAAATGGAGGGGCCTATTTATCATGATGTGTTAAAGTGGGGGGAAGTGTTACCAATTATTTTGCCTAGAGCAGTTCGAAAACAAAAGCAAATATCTGGCTGCTATAAGCAGCATCACCATGAATGTTTTACTCCACTTTTCACTCAGCATAATAGACCCCGTAATGTAGATGACCATTTTGACTGATCAAGCAAATAGGTGTGGGTCCATTCGAGTACTCCGAAACTAAACACTTTTTTCACCCCGAAATACAGCATTTCAAGATGGAAAAGCTTAATTGTGCAGGCTCTGTTAGTGGGGTAAACATTTTTTTTTTTTTGAAAGGGGCCCTTTAAGTCTGAGTAGAAATCAGTTAAAGATTGAGGAGCTGTGCGAAGTAATGCTACAGGTCTAATCACATATAGCAACCCTGTCATCTGTTTAAAAGACCCCATCATTCCAGGTATTATATGGAAGACAAAGGTTGTGATTTACTGAAAAAAAGTACAGTTTGTGATTATTAAAATAAATTGAGACTTCTTTTCTTTGTTTTGAAAATGTGCTTTCTCTAAACTGCCGTCCTGGAAGGTTTATACTCTTACTCTCAGTTATGTTATTGATGATATTTTTTCCTTTCCATAGATCTCCGTCTCTACCTCCACGAAGACACTCTCCCACTCAAAGGCGATACTCTCCACCTATACAAAGAAGATATTCTCCCTCCCCTCCACCCAAAAGAAGATCCTCACCTCTTCCACCTCCAAAACGCAGGGTCTCATTATCTCCCCCATCGAAGCGTAGAATGTCCCACTCACCACCACCCAAACATAAGAGCTCTCCAGGAGGCAAGAGGCGTTCCCCTTCTCTGACATCCAAACATAGAAAAAAGTCTTCTCCAAGCAGATTGGGCCGTGAGACCCGCTCACCACAGATTAGTCGACTATCTCCTTCACCTCTCAGCCGGTTAGACAGAAGCTCAGAGTCTCCTCCAGAACAGAGGAGAATTCCATCTGTATCCCCACTGAGGAGGCAGCCATCCCCCTCTCCTAGTCCACGACCAATAAGAAGGGTGTCTAGAACCCCAGAACCGAAGATAAAGTAAGCTTATATGGAATTTTAAATACCAATACACTTCATTCTTTATGGATAATAATTCTTACAGCATGTACTAAGGCTATATAGTTTATTTTAAGATTTTACTTTATATTTATTAAAACTGTTAATTTTATGTTTGCACTCATCATATAATGTGTGTATTTATTATGTCCATTTGTCTTTAGGCAATCTTCAAGTCCAGAGCCAGCCAGAAGGGCAACCACATCCAGATCAGTGTCAGGATCACCTGAGCCAGCTCCTAAAAAACAACCACCTTCTCCTTCACCGACTAGATCACTGCCTCAATCCGGCAACTGGTCTCCAGCTCCTGAGCCTGCCAAAAGGGCCAAGAGCACTACTCCTAGTCAGTCACCTGTTCGGGTATGTGTAACTTCTACATCTACTCATGTTCCATGTTCCATTGTACTTCCATAAAGAGACTGCATATTTGGCTGCTGCTATGATTGCTTGTTGACTTATCAGGCATGATTTTTACTGTGCCTTTTTGGTGATTTTTGTAAAATTAAGCCATGTAGTGTGGCTTGTATACCATGTGTCATAATGTTACACAAACAGATTGCAGTTGCAAATATCCAACTGGGCAGAAACTATAGGGCTCGTCAGTGTTTGCTTTTCTAGCTAAAGTGTTGATATCTTAACGATGACATATTGCCTCTACAACTCCTAGTCACCACACAAAGCTAAACACTTCCGTCTAGACAGTCCTATGTATCCAGTTCCATTAAAAAAAGTTTTTTGGGTTTTTTTTTTTGCCCCTCAGACATCTGATCAGGAAGGTGGTGGAAAAAAGAAAAAAAAGAAAAAGGACAAGAAGCATAAGAAGGAGAAGAAGCACAAGAAACACAAAAAACATAAGAAGGAAAAGGCCTCAGCTGCTTCTCCTGAGCCAGTAGATAAAGATGAAGACACTGAAGCAAAGAAGGTGAGAAGAGTGCATATCTCCGCATAACACAGGGTTTACACTTCCCCTACCATTAACCAACCAAGTTGGCACATAAAACAGTGTTCTTGATCTCTTGTCGATATGCTACATTGCATGTTCATGCACTCAACACATTATTTGCCCTTGCATGATGTAATAGATGGTGGGATGTTAAGGGCCCCTTTACCATTAGTACTGGTCACCAATCCCTGTTCTGCCTCCTTTTCTGTCTTCTGCTGCAGCATAATAAAAATTCTGCTGATGCCGGGCGTGTGCCTCCCTAAACAAAATACCTGTACATTTCCCCCCCACCAGGAGACTGAAAGCGATGGCGAAGGAAGTCTAGACGATTTGGAGAAGCATTTACGAGAGAAGGCTCTGCGTTCGATGAGAAAAGCACAGGTTTCTCCACATTCCTAGTTGTCACTTCAGTTTGCTGCAATGTAAATTTTCTTTCATACTCGGTTTCAGACAGCTGTTAATGCATTTCTATGTTTCATACATGTCACTTAATTAGGCTGACATTTTGCCATTTAAAGCCTAAAACTATAGAACTATTAAATTGTTTCATGAATAGTGGCAAGGGAGATTTCTTACTGGACAGTGGGGGCAGCCATAATTTAAAGGGCAAATGAAACTCTGCCTGTGCCCACATTTTCAGGGTTATTTATTTCTCCCTGCACCATCAATAAACATGCCACGGATATACCAAGTTAAATAACTGTACAGGCTTTCTCTCCGTAATATTAATGTATAAAAGAAATGCCGTGTGATATTTGGTTTGTTGAATGATGGCGGCTCTTTAATATACAGTGTTTTGTAGAAGGTTTGCAACTAAAATGTTAAAAAGCCTTTTACAATAAGGTCATGGTGTTCTGTACTGATGTATATTGTCAACAAAAAAACTTGCCTCTGATCATCTTCTAATAAAACACCTTTATGGTTTTTTGTATTACAGCTAGTTATTTCTTTTAAGGAGTTAACTTGGAACACAGGAATTTAATTATTTTATTAAAGGCAGCCCCCTGACACACACTTTTGGGGTACTCATTTGTCTCCCTTCTCCTTACTTAATCATAAAACTTGTTAAGAAAAGACCCAGGTTTTGGATATTGTAATGTTTTAATTTTTTTTTCAAAGCTTAAACAAAAGTTGTCTTAAGCTGTGTGGATTAAAAGGTGAATTTCTACAAAAAGACTTGATTTGTTTTTTGTATGTGTGGGGGTTGTTTTGCATTGTCTGACAATGCCAGTGGTATATAACAGGGAGGTGGAGTCTGTACTTAAATCCTTCAGTTTATGCTACATCCCACTCTGACTCCCAACTACTATTTAATATACTGATGTATCTTCCATGTTGATGTGAAAGAACACAACATTCAAGGCATTTCATCACGGCTAAAGCTCAGCAGTTTTAAAGCTATATGAAGATGGTGTCTGCTTTTAGGGACAAACCAAATAACTACTGGCCGGGAAGCTGATGCACTACTCTATTGGCCATCCAAGCCTGTCACTGCCAACACCGATGAGGAAACTATTCAAGATTGTCTACTACGGTAACTATTGGCCCGGAACTGGTGAAATCTTTGTCGAAATGGAGGCCTGGCCACAGCATGAAAGACTAATTGGCACATACATTAAACTGTTTGCTTATGATAGAGTAACAGCAGCCGTTTACATTGGGAGCGGTTTACTGAATTATATAAGCGTTGCCTACATCAACTTTTCAGCAGTGGAATGACTAGTTGTTGGACCCCACAGCAAGTTCAATGGGAACCTAAACATATGTAACTTGTGCAAAAACTTACATTACTTTTGTAGACACTTGTGAATCAAGCAGAACCACATGACTGGCCACGTAGGCATGTAGGCTTCTAACTTAAAGGAAAAGGAAAGTTGTTAAGCACTTGGGCGTGCCAAATGTTAGGCTCCCCCAAGTGATTATTGACTTAACTGAGATATATAAATCCAAAATATAGAGATGTCTTTTATTGCCTGATTCTCAAATCCTACAGGAGAATGGATTTCATTTCTCTCTCAGCTGTAAAACTCCCCTGTATAACCTAAAACATGGTTGGACCATTCCTCTATTACTGTATCTATGACAAAACCTCATATCTTGACCCTTAAGGGTGAGTGGTGCCTTAATGAATCCCTACTAGCAAATGAGTATTTGAAACTGAATTCTGGAATGAGGTCATCATTCAATGAAAGCCAACTGAAAAGTGCTGAAGAATTAACAATTATTCACACTAGGGTGCCTTTTTATCATAATGTGTAAAGAAATACAACCAAATTCACCACCTAAAAAACATCCCCATCTAATTGGCAGACATCATTATATAAAAAGTCATAGTCATCAAGCTGATGCTAAAATGCTGTATAAAAAACATCCTCCAGTAACAATTGCCATTTTTAATGCAGTTTTTTTTTATTGCAGGAATTTCTTGAACCTGAAAGTGTTATACAATAAATAGAATCACTTATTATACAGGTATAGGGCAGCATAAAGGAAAATACACCGTTTATAAATTCACCATTTATTTTAAATAGTTTTTCCAGTGTAAATAATTTTACATGGCAGGATAAATAGGCCTCTAAAAGTTTTTCTCCGATAAGAACTTTTCTGTATTTTCCAGGAGATGGCGACAGAAGCCAACCTACCTTGAAAATACTTATGGTATTCCTTTTCAGTTTGTTTACCCCCAAAAAATATTCTCAAATAATATATTGTACAAAAACTGAAGTTGGACTATTAATTCGGCAGTCTTAACAGTAAAATAAATATGTACATCAACAAAAATAAAGGGGTCAATTTTTTTTTAACGTTCATATTTTTCTCATTTCCCCAAATCGAACTTTTTAGTGTTAAAAATTGTGTATTTGAATAATTTCTCTAAAACACAAAAAAATGTTAAAAAATCGAATACAACATTTCTACATCTAAAAGAAGGTGAGGTCATTTAGATGTCAATGGGAGCTGTCCCTTTCCAGTTGTAAAATTTGCTTTGAGCTTTTATGATGTTTTCAGTGAGGTTTTGATGAAAATTCTTACAAAAAATTAAAATTTCAAGGATTTCAGATTTATATCTTTTAATAAACATGTAGACATTTGTGGGGGGGGGGTTCAAATGTGAGTTTAGTCAAGGTTTTAAAAAGAAAAACTCTAAACATACATTGTAAGTTTGATAAATAGGTCTTCGTGTGTCTCATGTTTAATGAGATAGAATGAAGAAGAAACCTGTCCCACGGAAGTTTTACTGAATGAATATTGTATATTTTCTTTCTTTGTCCAATTATCATGACTCCATTGCATCAGTCAAATGGAAATGTTAAAAAACAAATAGATAATTAAAGAGAGGAGAGAAAGATGTGCCTTCTTGGTAACCTAAACACTAAGGACAAAGTTAACCCCAAATATGTATTAGAGTGAATTATTTCAGAGTAAAGGATAATTATCCCCTACTGATAATTAGTATTGTGTTAAACACTTAAACCAATTCGCTCCAATAGCGTTCCTTACTCCCTTCAATTAATTTTTTAACTATAAATATAAAGTGCTAGTGCATACATTTAATTCAATTAAATCATTAACCTCTGTTAAGGCTTCAATTCATTAAGTGTACCAAAAATGACTAAAGTGAATCAGTGCTGGATTGATGCTTAATTTATAAAATGATTTATAATTATTTATAGTTCATTGAAAATTCATAACCGGTGCTTGATGAAGTTTAAAAATAGAGAGAGTAATTACTTAGAAAATGTATAAAGTGCTACAGTGCCAAAAATTGGATTATCCATTTCATCCAATTAACAAATGATCCAAATGCTCAGCTTTCCTGAGAGAAGCAGCAAAATTAGGTTGGTGGAGAAGTCCCGTGTGATCTACATAAATAGATAATTGTTTCTTTATCAACATTTAGCTACTGTGTAGTGTCATAAAGGCACCTGTGGTGTAGTAACTGATGCCAGGAGTGGGACAACTGAAAACAAGTGGTAACAAGTCATTATTTGACAGAGCTATATAAATAAATGATGATGATGATTTACTGTACTAATTCATTCAGCTGAGAATGTTGTATATACAGTAGTGATACATAAGATAGCATAATGCTGATGTCAGATAGGGCTTAGGATAAATGCAGGCCAAGAATCAGCCAACCTGGTGGCCTGCACTGCATATTCACCCGTTCCTGTGCCGAAATCTGCTCCATGTGTCTGCATCAAGGGCCAAGAGTGTCTGCACCAAGAGCCAGAGTAGGCCAGCAGATAGACTAGATCCCTATTTGTAATAAGTCACTTGCAAAGGTTAGTAACCCATAGCAAGATGTTTGGTTGCTCTAGGTGATCTTTAAAGGAATAGTAATACCAAAAATTGAAAGTGTTTAGAAGTAATGAGAATATAATGTACTGTTGCACTGCACTGGTCCAATCGGTGTATTTGCTTCAGAATCTCTACAATAGTTTATATAAACAAGCTGCTGTGTAGCCATTGGGCAGCCATTCAAAGCTGGAGAAGGAGAAAAGGCACAGGATATACAGCAGATAATAGATAAGCTCTTTTGTATACTATGGGATTTTGAGTGAGGAGCAAATCTGTCCCGTTTTGCTTCGTGAAACGCATTATTTTGACGTGCGCCAATTTTTATGCAAATGCATTCAAGTGAATAGGCATCCGAATAATTTTGATGCACGATAATTTTTATGCGCATGACAATTAAAACGTGCAATGAGGTTTTTTTTTGTCACAGCTAATTTTTGCTATAGTTTCGTAAAAATATTCGCAGGCGCTGAAGCGCGTCAATTTACTGCGAATCCATGCCTGGTGAATACATTCGCCCATCGCTATTCAGAATATATCTGCTATCTACTGTGTACCCTGTGCTTGAATGGCTGCCCCCATGGCTACACAGCAGCTTGTTTATATAAACTATAGTAGTCTTACTGAAGCAAACACACAGTTTTACCAGGGTGGTATTGTCATTCCTTTAAAACACTTGAATTTTTTGGTCTTACTGTTTTACACAGGATGATAAATAGGCTCCATTGTGTTGTATGTATTGAATGCAGTTACCAGACACTAACTTGTAGCATCTTGTGATTTATGGTGCAGGTTGGAAGGAACAACTTAAAGGGATACTGTCATGGGAAAATTATTCCTGTGGCTAGAATGTAAATCGCCGGTGGGATGGCACTCAAATTCTTAGTTTTTGAAGTCGCCTCATGAGGAAACTTCAGGCGACTTTGAAAAGCCGAAGCGATCTGAGTGCCATCCCGCCGCTGATTTACATTCTAGCCGGTTGGAAGACAGTTCGGGGAGATTATATGCAGAAACTGAGATAGAGAGTTTAAGACCTTGAACACATACCTTTGCGGTACCAGGTGCTGTACTGAAGGACCCACGCCTGTTACAGGGCCAAATTATCCAATCAGAGCAGATATCAGCAGCACACCGTGGATATGAACAAACGTGTAGTTTATTGCATCAAATCATTTTAAACAGGGCAACGTTTCGGGCCGCCCGGGCCCTTTATCAAGCCTTGATAAAGGGCCCGGGCGGCCCAAAACGTTGCCCTGTTTAAAATGATTTGATGATAAAGATCCGACATTATTTTTGCAGCATAATTTACACTCCTTACTCCGTAAATTTAAAGACACACTTGCACACTGGACCAAACTCCCTCTCACGCTAATAGGCAGAATAAATATATGCAAAATGATTTTTCTTCCTAAATTTCTTTATGTACTGAGTAATACCCCCTGCCACATACCCAAGAAAGCCTTGCATGATTTAGACCGAACACAATCTGAATTTATTTGGGGGATCAAAACACCCACTCTGTCCAGAGCCACTCTCAATGCTCCTCACGGTCAGCTGGGACTGACCTCTCCCAATTATGAGCTCTATTATCTTGCCTCCCAGGCCTCACATGCGGCCGGTTGGAAAGTGTTTGACGCTGACAACCCGGCATCCATAATAGAGGCACTTTATCTTACTTCTGTGGAAAGCCTACACAATGCTTTGTATAGAACTCGAAGGGATCTTGGCCCTTTGTTACATGTAATGGATGCCACTAAGAGAGCCTGGGATGCAATTGTGCAAATCACTAAAGCAGATACCAGTCTTTCTCCAGATTCACCTTTATGGGGTAATAGTAATTATCCACACTTAGCCACATTCTCAGAGGTGGGAACATGGACTAAATTTGGTCTAAAGCGGCTGTCACAAGTTTACGCTGATGGAACTCTTCGCACGCTGCCTGACTTTCGCCAGATCCTCTCTCTGCCTGATCTATCTGAATTCCGTTATAACCAGATTAGCCACCTCTGCTCCGCGCAATTCCCAACCCCTCCTCAGCACCTGCAATACACAGGGATGGAAACTTTGATTTCTCAACCCGCCAAGATCAAGCTCCTATCCAATACATATAGGCACTTCATTTCCAATAGATATGATCCTCGACCCAGGGTGAAGTATAAGTGGGAGAGTAGTGGGGTTCATGTCGACCCAGATGATTGGGAAGAAATTATAGATAACCTATATATCCCATTAGTAAGTGTAAGAGACAAGCTCATACAGTTTAAGATAGTACATCAAACGTACCTAACCCCTCAGAAACTATTTACTATGGGAAAAGCAGCCTCACCCAGCTGTCTGCGATGTGGTGCTCCTGTAGCTACTTTCATACATTTAATGTGGGATTGCCCAGTGATATTCAGATTTTGGAATGCAATTTTGAACTTCATGGCTACTTGTCTTCTGGGTCTCCTTGACTCAGTGATACCTAGAGTAAACACTAGATGCCTGATGAGGTTGCTCCTCTTTTACGCAAAGAAGGTCGTTGCCCTGCACTGGATGGGCCCATCGCCACCATCTCTGAGTAGATGGATTGGACTGGTTAATTCGCAACTGGAACTGTACAAGCTCACGTACTTAGCACGTGGATGCCCAAAGAAGTTTGAGAATATTTGGAACCCTTGGCTCGAGTCGCCAGCCACCTCGAACAACTATTGATAGATACTTTTTCAGCCGTATCCCCTTCTCCCCACTTTCCCCTTCTTTTCTTTCCTTTCTAACTTGCTTTTCTTCCTTCTAATTTTCTGTTGTTAAAATTCATTAAAAATGAACCTTTAAAAAAAAAAATGATTTGATGCAATAAACTACACGTTTGTTCATATCCACGGTGTGCTGCTGATATCTGCTCAGTTCGGGGAGATTAGTCGCCCGAAGAAGAAGTGATTTATCCATGGGCGACTAATCTCCCAAAATAGCAGCGTGTGTCTCTGCCCTTAAGCCATGCCTACATACCACTAACTCTCAAAACATTGTCAAATAGTTTTCTTAGTTTTATGTTCTGAACGCATGAGGGTTCACTGGTCAAGGCATCTCAGATTCCACTTTACTGCAATATGTGCCATTGTTTGTAGTATGTTAAAGGGATCCTGTCATGGGAAAAAACATTTTTTTCAAAATGAATCAGTTAATAGTGCTGCTCCAGCAGAATTCTGCACTGAAATCCATTTCTCAAAAGAGCAAATAGATTTTTATTCTTTATATTCAATTTTAAAATCTGACATGGGGCTAGACATTTTGTCAATTTCCCAGCTGCCCCCATTCATGTGACATGTGACTGCACTTTAGGAGAGAAATGCTTTCTGGCAGGCTGCTGTTTTTCATTCTCAATGTAATTGAATGTGTCTCAGTGAGACATGGGTTTTTACTATTAAGTGTTGTTCTTAGATCTACCAGGCAGCTGTTATCTTGTGTTAGGGAGCTGCTATCTGGTTATTTGCCATTGTTCTTTTGTTTGGCTGCTGGGGGGAAAAGGGAGGGGGGTGATATCACTCCAACTTGCAGTACAGCAGTAAAGAGTAATTGAAGTTTATCAGAGCACAAGTCACATGACTTGGGGCAGCTGGGAAATTGACAAAATGTCTAGCCCCATGTCAGATTTCAAAATTGAATATAAAAAAATCTGTTTGCTCTTTTGAGAAATGGATTTCAGTGCAGAATTCTGCTGGAGCAGCACCATTAACTGATTCATTGTGGAAATTTTTTTCCCATGACAGTATCCCTTTAACATACTACAAACAATGGCACATATTGCAGTAAAGTGGAATCTGAGATGCCTTGACCAGTGAACCCTCATGCGTTCAGAACATAAAACTAAGAAAACTATTTGACAATGTTTTGAGAGTTAGTGGTATGTAGGCATGGCTTAAGGGCAGAGACACACGCTGCTATTTTGGGAGATTAGTCGCCCATGAATAAATCACTTCTTCTTCGGGCGACTAATCTCCCCGAACTGTCTTCCAACCGGCTAGAATGTAAATCAGCGGCGGGATGGCACTCAGATCGCTTTGTCTTTTCAAAGTTGCCCCGAAGTTTTCTCATGAGGCGACTTCAAAAACGAAGAGTTTGAGTGCCATCCCACCGGTGATTTACATTCTAGCCGCAGGAAGGCAGTTCAGGGAGATTAGTCGCCCGAAGAAGAAGAAATTTGTTGCCGTGCGACTAATCTCCCAAAATAGCAGCATGTGCCCTTACCATAAGAAGATTTGGGCTTAGAATTATTTACACAACATCAAAGACCCTGATGACCCTGCTTTTGTGATACAATTTTGTGTGTGAGACATGTAAAGCAAAGCCTATGATTAAGGGATACACTCCTGAAACGCGTTAGGCAATCCACAGCTACCTGCTAATAAAGCCTTGTCCAGAAGTGCCGTCCATTCGCCTGGTTTGTTTTATGAGACATGTAAAACAAATGCCTACGAAACGAAGGCACTTGTATTACCTGGTTAAAATTTTCACTTAATATGATGTAAGTAACAGAAGAAGATTGAGGAAGATCTATGCACTACAATGCACCTCACCTGGTCTGAGCTAGTGAAGGCAAGTCTGGCAAAAAGGTAATGTTCAGTAAAATCTGCATCTTAGTGAATTTGCAGAGCTACGTCCATTCGAGCAAAAATTCACCTGGTGCCAGAGTGCGAATGACCACTAGCGTCTGTCTCATTCACTAGCGAAGTTTTGCCTACGACCATTAGTAAATCTGCAAAGTGCCGGAAAGTGGTAATGCTGGTGAATCGTCGCCAGCATTAGTCACTTCGCCCTTTAGTAAATCTGCCCCATTGTTTTTCTTAATCACATATGAGGTAATATGTTCTTGTAAAAACTGAGTAGTATGTCCATGATTCAGATGCTCTCTGTTCATTGCTAAGAAATATCAGATGTCCAAACTGTGACTCAGGTTTAACAGGAATATGTTGGTAACGTTTTATGGTGTCTCCTTGCAGTCTATACTGTAAGTAACTAGGAGGATGTTCCTGCTGCAGCTATGCTTTTGAGAACCCAGACACTGGCCAAAGACCAATGATTTCAAGCCAAGTCTATGTTAATATTTTGTAACAGGGTTTATAAACTACAGGACTTCTTTAAGATTTAAAAAAAAAATTAATGTGCAATGATTATCCTGTTGCAAAAGCATTCCTCGTCAGCTTTAAGAAAGAAATTTAAACCTCTTAATATACTGTTCTAGAGAAAGATTGTCATAATACTCCTCATCTCCCTTTTAAAAAAAATTATAATCCTCTCAGAGATAGCCAGCCTGGAGAAAAGCCCACATACAACTGGGACATGCTCTCATTGGGGGTACGTCCCACCTGCATTTGGCGTTCACATGCGTCTGTGTGAGTACAGCCCCCCTTGACAATAATTGAGTGCGTCTACTCCTGCACTTCCCTGCGGCTGAACGGAAGAAAGTGCAACATAGGGGAGTGCGTGTAAAACCGCCCGTGTGTAAGAGCCCTAAGGATCAGAAACCAGTAGATCAAGTCAAAATAACAATTTAAATGCTCCCAGGAACTTAGTAAGTAAGATCTGTACTTGGGCATTGAACTTGGATCTTTGGTGTCTTTTTAATTTTGAAATTCTGTGATGACTTTAAGCAGTGCACTGAGGTGATGTTGCAGCACCACGGTGAAGAGGAGGACTTGTGACTTTCTGGCAGCAACGTAGAATCTGTGTCTGTATCATATAAAAGTTAATAGGGAAAGTGCAATCACATGGCAGAGAAAGTATTACTCTTATTGCTGCAATAGGTGGCTCTAGAAAATATTAACATGCTAGTGTCTTGTTGCACTGCTTCACCCTGTCCAATCTTCACCCGATCCCTGGTTACATCATAGCCAGACTCAGACTGGCCATCTGGCCGTTCGGACAAATGCCTGGTGGGATGGTCAATTTAGGGGCAAGTGGAGTTGCCAAATGGGAGCCGAAAAGCCGAGTGGTAGCTGTAGCCAAAAAGTCAAACGGACGCTGAAAAGCCAAATGGGAGCCGAAGCAAAAAAAACGAAAATCCAAAGGGGAGCCAAAGCTGAAGAGGAGCCGAAGAAGCTGCTGTCGCCTAGAAGGAAGAAGACTACCTGCCCAATATTAAAGGCGTTTTTTTTATAGCCCTGACCACTTGTACTTTAATGGGGACCCTGCCAATGTTTTTTTTTTTTTATTTGGGGGGGTGGCCCCATTTTAATTCAAAACCCCAATTTTCCCCTGAAAATGTGATTTGTTTTTTTTTTTTTTGTAGTTTATACCATTTTAACAAAACCCTGATATATTTTTTATTTTCTGTTCACCTGGAAAAATTGGGGTAGCTGATATTCTATACATACTGTATATAAATGTAAACCATAAAAAGTTGGTGCAGCAACCTCACTTCCTAAGAGTGAGCCCAAAAATCAAATCCACCAAAAATCGAAGAATTATGTACAGATGTATGTAGACAGGAATCACAGAATTACTTATAACTTTCTGTATCGATAAACGCGATGATAGTTCTGCATTTAGCTCTACTCTAACATTTTGCTTCCCCTTTGGCACAGTGGGCTACGACTTCCTCCTTTCAAGAAACAAGAGTTCCAAACATCAGGAAGTTCACACCACACATTCATGAGTGATAAGGAAGGGAATCTGGTCACACCCAAAATACCACAAAAAAAAGACATTTCTTAATATTTACCCAACCTGCAAGATTTGTCTGAATTTTATAGCTGTAACTTTTTACTTTGTAAAAGCAGCAGCAATGTGATGTGTAAAACTGTCACTTCCCATAGTTCCTAATTTACATTGTACGGATGCCTCTACCTTTGGCAAGAAAAATAGAACCAAAATGATAGAAGAGCAGTCTTATTGACTGGTTAGTCATACCATAGCATTAGAGTTTAATTATCAATTATGCATCTATGCAACCAATGTAATTACTGGAGCCACCCTACTTAATATCAATATCACCCTAATTGTTTTGCCTATTCTGTTGGATAAAACATGGCAAGCATACTGTAGTTTTTTCCATCCAGCCTAGTAGTGAGTGAAGCTCCAAGTCAGCTGATCTTTTACAGCCTCATGCATGGGCCTCGTTTATGAACATTCTTAAACCATAATTTTTTCCATTTAGATGAATTACCCAGTTTAGCTTGAAATTGTAGACAGTGGAAGTCTATGTCAATTTCTGATTAGTCGATATTTGTTTTTTTTTGTTCGTTTGAGTTAATTGGTTTCTGGATCAAGAACAGGAGCAGGTCTGAACTGAAAGACGTACTAAAGAAATAATAACTAAAAATATAATTCCAAGATTAATCTGCTTTCTGGTTGCATGATATTGCTGAAGGTAGCAACCATGTAAAATGGTACATTTTAAGCTGGAGAATTCAACCAGCACAGAATAGCACTGTCTCTATCACACTAAAAGTTCATTTCAAAGTGGACTCAAAGGTGTCTCAAAGGAAATACTTATTATTTTTTATTTATTTATAAAACTTTAAAAGAGGAAGGACTACAGGCTGTAACTGCATAGGAACTGAGAAAAAAATCACAACGTGATAGCAATAGACTTGTAATACTTATAGCAGCAGTGTCCGGACCAAATATGGTAAAAGGTTTCTCACTGCATACAAAAAAGAAAATCCAGCGGGCAGGCAGAACAGCATTTCAAAGCATCATGGGCAAAGTTATGTTAACAGTCCTATGAATCAGCTTCATTTACTACTGCACCATGTTCTGTTTTATTTTTAGCCTATACCCACTAGAATGACCCAGCCCTTCCAAAGAGACATTAGGTCATCCATTATTACATCAGTTCTCAAACGTTTCCAGTAGTAAGAAACTCTTTTGGGCTAACAAACTGACACACAACATACTGGTTGATTGCTGTTGCATTGCAGGGAACCATAGTGTTTGTTTGATGTTATTTACAGATGGAGCAGAATTTTTAGATGTAATTGAGCCAATGTCAAACTGCTCATTTTATAAAGGGAGTGTATGTGTGCACTGCTGTGGAGGAAAAGGGGGAGAAATGTGCCCCCAGGGAAGGAAGGAGATTTAGAAGGTAACAAGGAGAGAAAGAAAAGGTACCTAAAAGAGGAAGTTGAAATGAAATAAAGAAAGTAATCAAGGAAAAATAGAAAGGTATCCTAGGATTAAAAGGAGTGGGATGAGTAGACATCCTGTGGATAAAAGAAGGCAATTTGTGAAGAGGGAGATGGGAAATAGGATTTATACTATCAAAGAATCTTACTACAAGTAAAATACATCCTGTAGTGTACAGATCAGATCTTTCCATAATTTGGATCTTCATACATTAAATAAACCCAAATAGGCTGGTTTTGCTTCCAATGAAGATTAATTATATCTTAGATTGGATCAAGATACTGTTTTAATATTACAGAGAAAAAGGAAATCATTTTTTAAAATTTGAATTAGTTGGATAAAACGGAGTCTATGGGAAACAGCCATCCTGTAATTCAGAGCTTTCTGGATAATTGCTTTCCGGACAGGACTGGCCCAGACCTGCTCCCCCAGCTGCCCCCAGAATGCCACTGCAGCATTCGCACATATGCGCCGAGGCGGTGTTCACGCATGCATGCTGCGCGTCGGGTTAAGAATTTGGAGGTTGGGAGGGGGCCCCTGGGAACTGCTAGAAGGGCCCCAAGGCTCCAGTCCGACCTTGTTTCTGGTTAACAGATCCCATACCTGTATTAGGATATTACTATAATTAATGCACAGGTAACCCCAAAAAAATTGAAAGCTATTAAAATGAAATAACATATTTTATCTCTCTTCATTGTTTCAAACACATTCAATAGTAAGCATAAACCTTAACTTTATTGCTTTGTGAGTTATGTGCATCTTAACTTCTTTATTTTAGGGCTAGTCCATACGAGGAGATTCGGGGAGATTTTGTCGTCTGGCGACTAATCGCCTCGTCTTTTGAGCGACTATCTCCCCAAACTGCCTCAGCGTTTTTCCCCATAGGCTACAATGAAAAGTCGCCTGCGCTAATGTACACGCGGCAATGCCTCACTGAGGCAACTTTGGGCGACTATACAAAACGCATCGCCGCAACTTTTCATTGTAGCCTATAGGGAAAAACGCTGAGGCAGTTCAGGGAGATAGTCGCTCAAAAGACGAGGCGATTAGTCGCCAGGCGACAAAATCTCCCCAAATCTCCTCGTGTGGCCGTACCCTTAGACATCATTTCAGACTTCAGTTCATTGAAGCTGTAGAAACAGCCGATAACTGATGGGCCAAAAAGCTTTTTTTGGCAATCATTCGAGAGGTTGGGCTGTGTATGGCCCATTAAGTCTATCTATTAAGTCTATCTATTGCTAATGACAGGCATGTATCAAGTTACAGTATATATGTACTCTCTGTCTTATCTTAGCTGGTTAGCTGTGAAATAAGCAGGTAGCAAGGACAAATAGAAATATATATATAAAAAATGTCTGCCCTATGGATTCTTTACTTTTCTAAAACCAGACTTGAAATTTTAATTGGTTAACTTGTTAAATCTTCTTCATACTGTTCATACTGGAAATATGTATATTCTTGGCCCCAGAACAATGTTGCCCAACAATATGTTATTGATTTTGGCCATTCCTCCTAATCGACTAATAAGGAATTACAGTGGTCAAATGCTGAATGCAACTGGAATTTTCAATTCCCCCACATATTTTCTTGCAATGCACCGCTCCTAGACTTTGACAAATTAAGTGCCTAGCCTAATTACAGAAATTTTGAATGCAGTGCAGTGTGTGTATACTAGAGTACTAGAGTGTTCTGTATGTTGTTTATGATATCCATGTGGTTAGAGCTTTGAACAGAAGCCACACAAAATGACTGCTCAGGCAGATAACCCAGTATCTGTGCCCTGTACATAATTAATTACATGCAGGCTGCAGGAACATGGCTGTGTTTTTAATCACAATGACTGCAAAAAAACATTTTTTTTTAAAAAAAAAAAAGAAAACAGGCTCCCATAATGAAAACCATAATAGATACATATATTCAAATGTGGGCTAGGAGGATGATATTAATCCCACTGCATATTACTGCCTTAGATATCCAGCTGTATCAAGCAGTTGGTTCCTTGTTTACAAAACACATGTCCAGGTTACAGTCAAAGAGGCACCTTAGTAGCCTTGGTGAATATAAATATTTCAAGATTTTAGAGGCATTAAAAGGCATCCAGTCCCATGATAAATGAGCCCCTACATATTTTTTTTTAGATAACTGTTTGTACAGTATTTGGTTCTGGCATCGTGAATTAAAAACTGGAATCAGGAAGTTTTAGAAATGACAGGTTAATTAATAGTGATGCATAGGTGTATATATTACCTCTTTTAGATGTACTGTATATACTCTATGGAAAAAGTGCAACTCAGTTTGCCCCAGTACGGCAACCTACACTAACCAATCAAAAATTATCTTTAAGCTGCTCTACTCAGAGTAATGGCATGTCTTATACGCTGATAACGTTTATTTCCATAAATGTAAATTTTTGCATATATATACCCAAATGATCATCTGACACACATACCTTTATATATAGCCAAGTTTTTTGTTAGCTAATTGCCCAACCACTAGGAGCACTTCTGTAATGAGACAAGGTAATGAGTACTTTCTATCCTTGACCGGCTCCAAAAATGAAAAGGCAAACATGCGGAGGAGAATGGCATTGGGAAAAATACCTCAGGGTAGTATGGGTAGCAGAATCATCACTGCCAACCACTTTATTTCAGCTTTACATACAGCTGAATACAATTTTAACAAAGAACCCTTTAGTCAGGGCCGTATATAGACACACAAGGGCCTGTTCCTAGGGCAGAAGCTTTAGTATAGTATTGCACATGCACTGATCGGCAGTATATATGCCAGGCTTGGGAATAGGGCTACCAGATCTACTGATACCTGCTGGACACCTGTGCAGTAGTACAATTGGAAGGAGATACTTTGTTGTAATCTGCCCCCCTATTTTACTGTCTTCTTAAAATATAGGCCATAACTAGTATCATAAAAAGGGAAGTGTTGTAAACAGTGTGATATTTGGTTTGATATAATTAAGAGGATATCATTAACATGCATCCAAACGGTAGTAGAAAAGGTAATAATTATTTTTCATATATAGGTCTTATATCTATAGTAATATATCAAATTAACTGGACTTGCTGTCATTTTTTTCTCTTGAAATTTAGCATTTAGCAATTGAGAACCTGAGTTGTGCTGGATTCAGCCAGTTAAAGGAGTTCTACTTTGTCAGCGACTTGCAGCATGAATGGGTGGTTTACAGCTTGAATAAAACATTAGGTTGAGTAAGGCACAAATAAATATTTAACTATATAAACAACAATTAATATTATTTGTGACTAATTGTGAAATGATATCACTGTTGTTGATATACTGTATGCTGTTGGTGGTTTTGAAGGGTTGACTAGTCTTCCTGTGACATCTAGTGCCCCATCCAAACTGGGTTAATAATTTGTAATATTTAACCTCTAGGTTTGATAGAAATCTTTATTTTAGCAGGCAGAGAGAAGTAGAAAATTGCATAACTCAATGTGATATGTAACAAGCAGACTTGACTTGACAATGCTGACAAATTTAAATGCTAAATGTCCAAAAAAAAACAGGTTTTTTGGAGCAATTAAAATGTAGAAAAAGGATCTTCCTTAATATGGCAAAATGCAGACTGGAAGTACAGTGCACTCCTACATGAAGCGGGGTTTCCAGGGGATGATTATTTACAGGGTCACTTATTGGCAAAAGCAGGGCCAGACTGGCAATCTGTGGGTTCTGGCAAATGCCAGAGGGGCTGCTATAAGGTGCCATAGAAAGTCAGTATTTAGTGGGCTGGTGGGGGCTGTTTGGGCCTCTATGTGGGCTGTTTGGGCCTCTGTGTACCTGAAATGCCAGGGCCTATTTTAATTCTCAGTCCAGACCTGGGCAAAACAGCATCTTCCCAGGGCAAAATGATTCAAAGGGCCCACTGTGTATTTTTTTTTTTACTTTCCCACTTTCACCCAAATATATTTCCTTTCTGAGTTGCCTCACCAGACCATAGCTGACTTCCAGCCAATGGTGTCTCCTGAGTGTCTCCCAAGTCCTGTCTATGCATACTCCACTCATTCTAAACAATAGGAAGCAGACAGCTCAGCAGTAGCCCTGTCAGTCGGCTCTTTCTTATTGCCAGCCTGCCACAGCACAGTCGTGCCCAAAGAAGCTTCTTCAGCCTTAAGGCAAACGGTTACTTTGCATGAGTTTTGCACAGAGTCAATTCCACACTCTACCTGTTATCTGCCTTAAAGGGGTTGTTCACCTTTGTAACAAAATGACAAATCTAACAGTTCACGTGAATAGAACAAACTTTTCCATAGAAATAGTTAACAGAAAAAATACAGTTCAAGAGATATTCACCTCAGAAGTGTCCCTGTACTAATCCTTCAGTTCCACACAGACCCTGTGCTGGAAGGGGGTCACTGACCCCCAAAAACACTACAGTGTTCACTTCCTCTTCCTTATATGACATCACACATTGTACTGGCAGCTCACGTAACTCCTATTGGCTATGTCTGCTGTCAATCTGCCACTGCTTCCTGTGCTGGGGAATTTGAGCAGCATTCAGGTACTGAAGAGAAACTGTTACAAGTTTGTGAGAGGGAGGGGGAGTGTGGGCTGTGTGCTGCAGAGACTTCAACTGTGCAGATGGGGGGATCAAGGTGCTCGGGACCTGGAGTTTTACGGATAATGGATCTTTCCATAATTTGGATCTTCATACCTTAAGTCTACTAGAAAATCATGTAAACATTAAATAAACCCAATAGGCTGGTTTTGCTTCCAATAAGGATTAATTATATCTTAGTTGGGCTCAAGTACAAGCGACTATTTTATTATTACAGAGAAAAAAGAAATCATTTTTAAATTGGATACTATGGGAGATGACACTTTTACTTTCCAGAAATATATTATTTGGGGGGGGGGGGCATGTATTATTTTGTGGATTTACCTCATAAAAAATCATTATTCAGCAGCTGACTATTTGTATGAGCTTGAGGCTTTCCAAATGAGTTGAATTTTTGTGCATAAAGTAAAATATTTTTCTGGTATAGATCCTTATATCATGAAAAATATAACTTTTTAATTTTTTGGTATTTAGAGCTCTAAATCTTGTTCCAGAAGTGGAACACTTAAACACTTAAAAAAGGTATCGTTTTCCTAGGTAAATTACAGCCCCCCCCCCCGGGAGAGCGCACAAAATCACTTAGGGTTTCCACCTCACCCTTTTAAAACCAAACACATATGAAATCCACAGCCTGCATGGCTAATTAGCAATTAATTTAGATGCATGATACATGGCTGCACAGAAATCAGTTCAGTCCGCAGCATCTAAATGAGTTGATAATTAGCCATGCAGGCTGTGGATTTCATATGTGTTTGGTTTTAAAAGGGTGAGGCGGCAGCCCTACTGTCCCTGCTAGATGTGTAAGTTACATACGTTTCTAAGCAAGTCAGTGCTGTTTTTTGTTGCAATTTTCTAAATAACTGACATTATGCTTAATGCCAAAGGTATTAAAAGATAAAAATATAGAAAAGCCAGTATTTATTCCCAGAAAAGGTTGGACCCCTTTGGCACTCCATTCAGTTTCAGTCTAGGTAGAAGGAGAGTGCCAGAATTGGGAGAACAATGTTGCTCCTTCCTTTTCTGCAGTATTTGTCTGCATGGCTGTGTGATTGTTTGTTACAAGGCAGGTTTGTTTATATGCCGCGTCTGTTAACCTCTGCCATTACAATTGAGTAATCAACCAATGACCATTCAAATTATGTGACCGGTTACAGTTCACAAGCACCCAATAAATTACTAGGAGGAGGGCAGTATCAACATCCAATAGGAAACAAGTAAGGGCAAAGCCTGGGCATGATGATGTCATCATATAGGAAGTTCTTGGTGTGTCAGGTTCAAAATAGGCCACTCCCATCACTTCAGAAAACTGGTCAGAGAGACAGGAGAAGGGCTGAGTTAATAGGTATAAAAATTAGCTTTTACAATGGCATTTTTACTTTTTGTTATGGAAAATGGTTTTTCTAACACATTGAGAGCATTGTTAGTGGTTTCATAAGATTTGTACATTGAAGGTGAACAACCCCTTTAAGTCACAGTGTTTTTGTTGCATTATACTTCATAAAACTGCTGTCTTGGATGAGGTGGTGTTTATAACTGAATATTTAATCAGTAAAAGTACAAAATGCATCCCTTTTCTGATACTTTGTTTGTATGTGTATCTAATTGCAATTGTATGTGCCATGTTGTGTGAGCTATGAGTTGTATATGTTGGTTGAGGGGTTCACCAACCGGATCTTTGCCCACGGCCTACAAAGGTCCTAAAATAGCCCTGATCACGTGCCACCCACCAACCCCTTCTGAGTGTAATGTTGCTGAAAGCAGATAGTGTTGTTTTTAAAGCAAAGCACATCTCTTTGGGCTCAATTCAAACAGATCTTGTACCTGTTTTTTGCATGCTGCCACAGGTCAGTTAAAAGAGGCTTAAAGTAGCATCAGCAGCTGCAAACATTGTGCAGGGGTCCCAGAATCTTCATTACTAGTAAATAACAGAGAGGTGGAAAAGTTGTTGAACACCAGTCTTACTGCAAATCAATGGTGAACCAAGCGAGCCAGGCACCCTAGGCAATCCAGCCAGTCTCCTTGGGAAATGGTGTGCTGCTTTGGGGACAGGGACATGTCTTGCTCCCCTACAATGCTGTTCTCTAGGCACGTCCCTTTTCTGTCCATCCCAATATCTGAACCTGCTTCAAATGTGCATGAAGTTTGCTCCGGTTATTTGAGCCATAGAGTCAGATGCAAACTTTAAAACAATGTCTGCCTGACAGGGCCAGAGCTAGGGGTAGGCAGAAGAGGCATGAGCATGGGGTATAACACACCTCTTCTGCTTGAGGGGTGACAAGTGCAATGTGGTGACCAGTGGTGGGTTCTTATCCTGCCCTGTCTTGGTTGTGTCTTTGGTACAGCACTAATCTGTCAAGGATGGTACAGTAGTAGAAGTTTGTGTATATATATAGGAGCCCAGTAGACAGGTGACATAATGCCATATATTTGGCCCTTTTCTCAAGAGATTTTGAAATAATCTTTTGTGCTAATTTGGAGACGAACATGAATATTGACACCCCACTGAGGGATAACTCTGCCTTCCCTCACATAGCTCATCTGGGGAACATATGTACTTGGGTGAAATAAAGTATCAGCACCTTGGGGGGGGTGTATGGCAATTGATAAACCCAATACTTTTGCACAATTGAAAGACCAATTTCACATTTCACAGAGCTAATGGCTAAACTATGTCAAACAAGCCCTTAGCAACACCTATAAGCACCAGAATGCTTGGCAAGAGTAATAGAATTCTAGAATGCTAGACTACACCAGAATGTTCATGAGGACTCCCTGGAGGAGCTCCGCTTCAAATTGAATGTAGGAACCATACTAGATGAAGAGGCAGGAGCTGCACAACTGGTATCTCCAAATTATATGATTCAAAACCAAAAAAGCATCAAAAACTTGGGAGTAACTTACCAGCTGAGGCTTCACATTCTGCTGCACTTACACCAAATGTGCACAAGACGTCTGAATCCATATAAATATCAGCAGAGCACCAAGGAAAAGCATCAAAAATGTATAAAATAAAAAACAGTGCAATGTTGACATTGATACTCATGATTCATATAAATTTTTCCACAGTTTCTTCTTTTGGCCAAAAGGTTAATTACACAAAACTGGAGGAATTTATTACCTCCGCCTATTCCCACTTGGCAACAGACCATGCTCGACATTTGCAGGGTTGAGCAATTGGTACTGTATATACTAAGAGAGGTGTTCCTGATAAATTCCATACAATCTGGCACCCAGGGATAGATATATTTCCTGAAAACCAGGCACGGAATACTGCTGTGTAATAGTTTTAGGTTGGAATGTTATATAAACTACAGTATTTATCATTGCTTCTCCCAGTATGATTTTTGATGTATAGTTCTCTATGTTGCACCTCTAACCAATGTAACCCAGCTTTCTGGTCTGTAATCCAGTACCAATGACCTGTATAAGCACTGATAATGTAATTTTACTATAATGCATCTTGTATATTCAATAAAAACTACCTTAACTCAAAGGACAGGTAAATCCGACTTTCTGCTTTTCCATGTATATAAGTTGGGCACATCTCCCAAACCCAAATCACATTTTCCTAAAACAAAAAGCAGCTTTCAACTGGTGGCCATTTATCCTCTGACACTTCTTGGTGACATTTACTTCTAAGATTAGCAGACGTGAAAAAATAGGAGCAAACAGCTAGAGCAGAGATTCTATGGAAACTGGCAATGCCATCTCTTCATTGGCTGCTAGACATAAGGGCGTGTTTAGTAATCTGAATTGAGAAGAACTGAGCATGCTCAGTAGCCAACAGCCAAAGCAAATGCCTGAGGGAGGAGGACAAGTGGGTTAGAGGCGGAAAAGGAATCCTAAGTGATTAAGTGGATGCTACTGTCTTATTATTAACCATTGAACAACCAGAGTAGAGGGTATTTAAAAAGTTCAAAAAGGCTGTTCGCTGACAGTGTGGTTTACATGTCTTTTAACTATGGGGACAATTTGCAAATTATTTGATAAGATTAACATGAATAAACCATTGTTATCTGAAAAGATCACTTATATAAATGTGTTTCCTTTAAGAGCAAGAGTCGTATAACACAGTATCTCATCACCCAAGTGTCCATGGAAATTATTTCCACAGTTGGCAGCTATGTGAATTCAGATTTATGACATAAAATTCTTTTAGAGAATGTCAGTCCATCCATCTTTGTTCTAAAGCCGAGTCACAAATACTTAACTTCATACAACAAAACAATGGCCCTAAACATGCAAGAACATCTATTACAGAACTACTGAAGCAAAGGAGATTTGTGCTGGCAAAGCCAAAGTCCTAATTTAGACTCTATTGAAATGTACTGACAAAAAAAATGCAGGAATGCCTTGGATGCCAAGTATGGCCTTACACTCAGTAAAAGAGTCTAATCGACAGAATAAAACGTAGAAACTGCTGTTAAGGAGATTAACTTTTGGACTGTTGATTAATGATTTAATTCTCTTTTAAAAAGCATATATCTTTAATTACAGTGAGCATACAATTGTGTGGTTTCAGTTCCATTTCTGTGAGCTTTGTGGTGTGGCTCAGCCCTAGAGTTGGTGGTTGGGGATTGTAGGCTGATACCAGGGGCCACAAGTAGTCGCATCCATGGGCAGAATTTAATAAATGCTTCAGAAGGCCAAGCCTCTCCAAACCAACATCAATGCATTTACCTACAAGAAACAGGTTGAAGGTATTTGAAGTTTACACTGCATTTATCCTGCCTGTGTGCTTTTACTTTACCTCTCTGTTCCTCTATGAGAGGGCTGCTGTATTCGAGCACAGTAGCCTGTTAGTATTAAAAACTCTAACTCACTGGTTGAAAAGGAACAGTGAGGTTGGCAGAACAGTCTACAAAAGCAGACCTATTACCAAAAAAAAAAATCAACATTACATAGTAAGCTTTTAAAGGCGTGGTTCATCTTTAAAGGGGAACGCCACAAAAACATAACTTAAGCTTTTTGAAGAGCCCCCTGCTCTTCTGCTCTTTCTGACTACTTTGCTGAGCTGGTTGACTACTGTTACTTAGCTGTCCTTAGACTGCATCCTCCAAACCCCACAATTCCCTGCACACGTGATTTCAATAAGGAAAGAAACATCATAGTAGTAGTTGTTACAATAGGAGTAGTTGTTACAATTTGTAACATCAGTGTTTTAGTCCCTCCTTCCCTTCCAGTATTTCAAATGATGCAGAAAGAAAAGAACTGGTAACCAGCTGGATTTCAGCATAGAAAATGGCATTTGTTCATACTTTTTGAAGAAACAGGTAACTGTGATATGTATATCAAATTTTGGTTTGGAAGCCGGATTTCCCCTTTAAAGGGATACTGTCATGGGAAAAAAAAATTTTTTCAAAATGAATCAGTTAATAGTGCTGCTCCAGCAGAATTCTGCACTGAAATCCATTTCTCAAAAGAGCAAACAGATTTTTTTATATTCAATTTTGAAATCTGACATGGGGCTAGACATATTGTCAATTTCCCAGCTGCCCCAAGTCATGTGACTTGTGCTCTGATAAACTTCAATCACTCTTTACTGCTGTACTGCAAGTTGGAGTGATATCACCCCCCTCCCTTTTTACCCCAGCAGCCAAACAAAAGAACAATGGGAAGGTAACCAGATAGCAGCTCCCTAACACAAGATAACAGCTGCCTGGTAGATCTAAGAACAACACTCAATAGTAAAAACCCATGTCCCACTGAGGCACATTCAGTTACATTGAGAAGGAAAAACAGCAGCCTGCCAAAAAGTATTTCTCTCCTAAAGTGCAGGCACAAGTCACATGACCAGGTGCAGCTGGGAAATTGACAAAATGTCTAGCCCCATGTCAGTTTTCAAAATTGAATATAAAAAAATCTGTTTGCTCTTTTGAGAAATGGATTTCAGTGCAGAATTCTGCTGGAGCAGCGCTATTAACTGATTCATTTTGAAAAATGACAGTATCCCTTTACGTTAACTTTTAGAAAGTTATAGAATGGTGAATTGTAAGCAACTTTTCAGTTAGTCCTCTTCTGACTTTAAGCTTTCAAATGTGGGTCACTGACCCCACTTTAAAACAAATGCTCTGTGGGGCTACCCATTTATTTTTATACTTTTTCAGCTATCTGAAATTGCAAGCTGAAGAGCTGCTGAAATATAACTCAAAAACAACAAATAATATAAAAATTAAAAACAATTGCAAATTGTCTCAGAAATTGAACAACCCCTTTAATGTATATTATTATTTTGAAAAGTTGTTTTTTTAGTGCAGTACTTCTTAGGGAAGTATCTTTAAGTCCGGAGTGTTGCAACGTTGTTTACACCTCTGTGTGGTATAAATTTGGCAGAAGAGTTTTGGTGAATGTAAAGTAAACTGTCTAAATGGTGTGATTTTCTTTGTCTATAGGCCTACCATATGTAATATATATTTTATCCATTAATGTGGATGGTCTAAACTCTGTGTTTTCAGTCCGTCCTATGTCATAGTGCAGAACCATAAAATTCGGGGTCAGTTGATGATCCTGCATAAATAGGGAATTGGGTCATTGACAACTTCCTCTCTGTTTTCAGTACATCTTTTGTACTTAGTGGTCCCCCTGGGCCCGCACTCCCTTGGGGCCCACCGGAGACATAACATTGGGATCAACCATCATTTTTACTGGCCAGGCCGGTAAAATACCGGCCAGGTGGCAGCCCTATGCGCAGCGCAAAGGGCACAAGTATGACAGGAGGGGGGGCTGGCAGGGGGCATTATGCTGGGGGTAGGTAGGCAGCAGTGTTCCCACTGCCTGTTCTTTTGCTGTGTGAATGTTTGTTTGAATTGCTTCAATGGTGTGGTGATGGAAATGGTCAGCGTGCAGTCAGTTACCTTCCATATTTACATACAAAAACATCCAACTGATACAAAAGGTAAAGATGGCCCTACCCTAAAGAGCTTACAATCTAAATCTTGTAACTCGAGATAAAATAAGGTGAGTTGACAGCTCTGAGTTGATATTAATAAGCTGCTGTGTAGACATGGGGCAGCTTTACCAGAGCAGAGCGACATTACAGTATATTTTAATTACTTTGATACAATTTCAGTTTTTGGTGTTACTGCTCCTTTTAAAACGGAGGAGTCGGGGTGGAAGTATTAATGTACCGACTCCACAGCCCTGGTTGTGAGAGTAATCTCCCAGTGGCAAGTTCTGTGGTGGGCCCTAGGAGGCACAGTCCCACTTTGGCAAATTAAACAGAGCGGAGTGAAGATAATGGGGTCAGCCTAAACTAAATACACATCTGATACTCTGGGAAAATACAGTAAAATATGTCATTTTAAATATATGCATACATATTTCATTATATAAATACTTTTTTTTTAATATCAACCTCCAGGCCGTGGCCTCAGAAGCTAAGCTATTGTAGCCCGCTAGCTTTCCAGTATGTGGTGGATAACTTGACTATTGTACCCAGATTGCTTTTCAAGTTGGGCTAGTATAACTAGATATTACTGGCCCCACAGCAGATTATTTTCCAGGCCCCCAGGTTGACCAGTTTTGCCAATATCTATTAAAATTGTGTATGAATTATGGTCTCATGTGGCCCCTATACCTCCTGGGCCCCCCTGCAGCTGCAGAGTCTGTTGTTACTGCTCTCTCTCTTGCTATCAGTATTATGTGAGGTGTTTACAACACGTTCCATACGATTTACAAAAGATGAGGAATAGAAAGCTGTGAGGCTAAAGGCGGGTCTGAAGTGGTTAACGGTTCCACTTGCTCCTCTCGCCTCACCCCTCCCTGTGCCTCCTCCCTCTCCTCCTTTTGAGCTGCAGCCTGAGAAGTCCCGTTATACACAAAGTCCCATTCCCCGGCCAGGGCGCGAGAGGTGCTGCCGAGCTACAAAGGAGGTGGAGGAGGGCGCAAAGTGGAAAGTGAAACACAGAGGGAATAAAAGTTAGAGGAGAAGCAAGAAAGTGGAGTAGGTGTGAAAAAAGAGTAGTAGTGAAGTAGAAGCATAAAGGGCGAAGGGAAAGGAGGAGAGCCGAACAAGGAGAGGAAGGCCAATCAGCGAGGAGGGAAGCATTAGCCAGGGACAAGTTGGATCTGTGTGTGTCTGTGCGAGGGAGCAGCATGTCTGTATCGGTGCCTCAGAACGGAGTGCAGGAGGACAAAGACAACCTCATCGAGCTCTTTGTCAAGGTAAGTGATGGGTCTCTGCCCACACCTGGGGTTCCCTCTAGCTCTCGCCATGTGGCAGCCAGTGGGGGCCTGGCATTGCTTGTGCTTCAGGGAATACCGTGGCTGTTTGTTATAAAGTAATTTGTGTTTAGTTCTAAATCCACAGCATTACTATGTAACCGAACTGTATACACAGCATGGGACTGTTAGACGCTGAGGCATTTCATTGCCAGTATTGGCGTTTTAAGAGAGCGCCTTCTATTGAAGTGTAGTTCATATTCCTATGCCAGTTCTACAGTCTATTATCTGATCTTATTCTGAAGAAGAAGCCTATTAAAGCCCATTTAAAAATACACAGGAGCTGCCATACTGCTAAAGTACACTAAAATACTATCCAAAATCACCTTCCACCCAGTGGACACAGTGTATTGATGGGTGTCATTTGCTTGGCTTTAGCAAACTGTTTTCTGGACAAGCGTCAGACATGGCAGTGCCTTTATATGGGTGTATATTAGTGGATGTGCTCAGTTAAATATGAGGTTAGTAAGACACAGGCTGCAGGGATCAGTTTATCAGACACCTTAAATGGCATGGGCTCTGCTCCTTTAGGCACACACAGTTGTATCATGGGAATTCCTAGAAGTGGCGTCTGGTTTAATTGCGCTACTGTTAGTGGGCTGTATGGAGGGAACAGGGAAGTGGTGGTACATTGACTCTGGCAGCATGTGATCTACTGGAAGTCTAGCCACTCGTAGAGAACAGAGGGGATTCCCAGTGTATCACACAGAACTTCCTTTACACCCTAGTGTCTTGGCAAGTCAGGAATTGTATAAATCTCATGTCCTGGCTCTCCATAAAAGGGTACTGTATACAGTGTTTTCCTTTGGGAGTACAATGCTGCCTGTAAATATATGTCCTCCTGACCTGGCCTATTTCTTTTTACTCCAGAAAGCTTGTAGGCAGGTTGTATAGAGCAAATAAATGCATATTTTTTTCCTGGTATTTAATTGCTATTTGTCCTGCTGTTATTCATGCAGGCCACACACTTGGAGTTTGTGCTGGAGGGAATCTGTTTCCTATTTTTCTTTCTATTGGGAAAAGCAAGTGCATCTGCAAACCATCGTAGGTCATATTTAACCTCAGTGGTGCTTATGTCCTCTATATACTTGTGCTTACACTGTATTGCCATAAATTGATAAAGGAGAGCACTATGTAGCGTATATATTAAAGTTTTTGATACCATACCTTCTGTTTGCCAGAGATGAACAGATATAAAAGATCTAATGGAGCATGTCAGACACACTGCACTGAACGCCTATGGGGCTTTTTACAGTAGCAAGTGTTACACCCACGATATGCATAACATTCAGCCGTTGGAGAAAAACTTGATACCTCTCTGTGCCGCCTATCATTCACACAATTCATGATTCGGCCTGAAATCTGCCTATCGGGTTGTGCGGGGCAGTTTTAATTTGTGTGACAGGCAGCACAGACGAGTATTGACTGTCTCTCTACAGGATGAAATACGTTAGCAGTGGAACCCTATGTGTGATGTTATCCTCACTTATTTACATTTTATAGACCTTTCTGTATTTAGACTGGTGTCTGATATATTTTAAAAAGTTAAAAAAGAAAATGTGACCACCCAGGATGATAAAAGTTTCCATGTTGTGCAACCCAGTAAGATTTTAGGGCGAGGTTACATTTTTATGTTGTGTTTTTTAAACCACATATTTGAGCATAAATACGCACAAAATGTAGCCCTACTGAAAATAATTGAATACACACTAAAGCAATTCCCATGCTTGCGAGCCAGCATCCGCCACGTGATGCCAGTATTTGCGTTATTCAGCAGAAACGCTAATATCCCAAGGAAACGCCATATAGAACTCTATGGTATCCACAAGTTTGGAAATATTTTGTTGAAATACACAGCATATTTTCAATATGGCAGGCAAACTCTCACATGATGGACTGCACATATACGTATTTCTGGCGTTGTATGCTGGGGGAGTTAGCAAATGCAATATCAGTACTGCTAGTGTGTTTTCAAGGTGGTTATTTGGCATTTACAGCTCTTGCATTTCATGGAGTTGGGGGATATTAGCAAAGGCTCTTGGTTTCTTCTGTAGTTCAGAAATGCATAGAACAGACTCTTCCAAAACCTCCCCTTTAACATGTGGGTCAGACCCAACACTGTTTCCACTGAGTTTCAATGATCATCTTTTGTACAAAAATTTCCTTTAGCAATAGATATTGGTAGATACAGGAAGGTAGGCAATTAAAGGACAAGGAAAGTCTAAAATAGAATAAGGCTAGAAATGCTGTATTTTGTATACTAAACATAAGTATGAACTTACTGCACCACAAAGCCTAATCAAACAAATGATTTATGCTTTCAAAGTTGGCCACAGGGGGCTGTCATCTTGTAACTTTGTTTAACATCTTTGCCTGACCCTGACCCTGACCCTGCACATGCTCAGTGTGGTCTGGGCTGCTTAGGGATCGTCATAAACAAAGCTGCTTGAGTTCTGCATGGCTGGGAAGTAAGGCGGGGGCTCCCCCTGCTGTTCATAAGTATGATTGTTTCCCTGCTCAACAGTTAGGGACCGTCTGACAATTCCTATCCACAGCAGTAAATGAAGGGAGAATTTCACTGCATACAGTCAGGTTTATTATAAAAAACGGTACACATTTTTTAATTAAAGTATATTGGAGATAGGTTTCTTTTTCATTAAAGAAAGTAAAAATGGGACTTTATTTTTTTGCCATTCCTTGTCCTTTAATTCTATATAGAAGTCTTATGAATCCTAGAATTGATTGGATCACATCCAAAACCAGTTAAAGGGGAAGGAAACCTAGTTGGCGCAAAACCCTCCCCCCCCTCCCGTGTGTTGCCCACCCTCCCTCCTCCCCCCTGGCCTACCCGTCCCGCTGGGCAAATGCCCCTAACTTGTTAGTTACCCTTCTGCGCAGGTCCAGTCCAGGGAGTTCATAGACGACATCTTCTTCCACGCGATCTTCTTCCTGCTTTGAACAGCGTTTTGGCGCATGGGCAGTAGGAGCATTTCGCCTGTACGGATCTACTGCGCATGCACCAAAAGTCACTATGTACTTGTGGCGCATGCACAGTAGATCGTACTGGCGAAATGCTCCTACTGCGCATGCGCCGGTCAAAGCAGGAAGAAGATCGCGTGGAAGAAGATGTCGTCTGTGAACTCCCTGGACTGGACCTGCGCAGAAGGGTAAGTAACAAGTTAGGGGCATTTGCCTAGCGGGACGGTTAGGCCAGGGGGGAGGAGGGAGGGTGGGAAACACACGGGAGGGGGGAGGGTTTTTGCGCCAACTAGGTTTCCTTCCCCTTTAAGGAACTCTGTTCTACATTGATGCCCAGCAGCTACAACCACAAGAAAGCTGCTTTGTCCCGGAAGAGGGTAATTCCTCCAGAATTTTTTTTTCACTTGTACTTTATAACATTTTAAATTTCAATATGCAACTGATCTGTGTTTCCAGTTGGTGAATTAGGTGTAGGTATTTATCTATGACGTGGATTTGACTTAAATTACTATAAAGTGTGTCCGCTCTAACTTGGATATTGGTCACCAAATATAGGGTGGCCATATGCTTTCAGTTCAAGCCCTGAGTTAGTTACCAAGATTGTGGGTGTGGTGTGGGGGCATTTTTCTTTTGCAGAGACTGAGCACCCCGACAAAAATAGATTTAATGATTTGAAAAAAAAATATATGACAGGAAACAAAATTTTAGTGTTGGCAGAATGGCAGAATTTATAAAGGGTCTGAATATACCCTGCCTTTGCCAAACATTGAATATTACAGATAAGTCAGTGAAATTTTTAGTCCTGGATCATTGCTATTGAGAAGCTGAACATTTAGGCTGGTGCAATAAGTTCAGTATATAACATATTTTTAGGGTTTAGTTCTCCTTTAACTGAGCTGTATATTGTGCAATTCGGTCATCCTCAGAGATCACCCAGACAAGTTGAAATGAGACTGCTCTAACTGCACCCTGTGCCCCGCCCATGCAGTGTAAAAGTGATATTAGGTTATGAAGTTTTCAGTTTGGACAGACTGACTGATCTGATTCGGAAGGTGGTCCAGGAGGCTGTCCTCCCAATGTGCCATACATTTACAAGCTCTTGGACCCTATGGTTGAAATTGCTACCTTTAGATAGAAAATAGATATAGTCACATGAATTAAATTTAAATATATAGTACAGACTTTATTATAAGCTATCTATACTATTAAGCTATCTATATTGTTACATTACAGACAGAGTAATGTAGGTTCTCTGCTGCAGTGACCTAATGTGCAGTGCTGGAGCTCAATAAGCAGTGATGTCATTACTTCTCCTCACTGCTCCAGGGATTGGTTGCTAGGCAAGCACTCTAGAAATGCCTTACAGTTGCATCATCATTAAGCTGTCGTATTATACCTTCCGGTAAAGGTTAATATGAAAAAATTCCTGTAGCAAAATGTATCAGGAATTTTATATTAGTGGGGTTGTGTCGTCATAATCCTATTTCTGTTTTAACTGTAAATCTATTGTGGAACAGAAACATTCTACTGATCTACCCCAAGCCATTTCCCAGCTGTATACACACAAACTTCTGATGTTTAGTCACATTCAGTTAGTACATGCCTCTGGCCTTTGTTGCTATTAAATCGCCTAGTGCAGATTTATGCATTTGGGCTTGTACCCACTATTGTTTTGTGTTGTTGTTGCCTTGTGTTACATGCCAGGGTGATCCACCGCTCCCATTTATCCGCATTGCACTTTAAACACAGGATTAAAGAAACTGACAACTTTTCAGGGTTGAACAGGACCACTTACTACAAGTAGTGCCGTTGAAGTGTAATTGCCTGAAACAGGCAGCAACCACAGCAAAAAAGAAAAAGCTTTGGTTTGTGCTTCTACTAATTAAAGTTACAGGAAATTCAGCATTAACCCCAGCCATAATCAATTTTACCTGTGCTATAGCTGTTTTATTACCTTCATTCCTGTATGCGTGGTGCTCACTGGGGAAGCTCACCATTCCTACTTAGCATACACTTTGCATGGGGTGTGCTGATCGACTATTTGACTCATGTATGTTTTTATTTATGTCAGACCTGGGCCTGTGCAGTTAATTTTAATAGACATTATGCTCTCTCTTTTTTACCCCTCCCCCCACAATGTCCTTTTTATTCTCTCCCACCATCCCATTTTCCTCCTCTCTTCCCCCTCCTCTCTCACGCTCTCTTGAATTCTGTTCTCATTCCTTTTCCTTCTTCCCTTCCCAGCACCCAGTTCTTTACTCTATTTATGGTACATTTAATTGCTGTGGCAATATTTCAGCCATTAAATCCTCTTTATCCAGAGTGTTAACATGTGCAAAGTTAAGTAATTTGAGTGGAGTTGGCTGGCAGTAGAAATGCAGACATACTTAGGAAGCAAATAGTTACCAGAGTAGATTATTTGCAGCATTTTTGGGTCATTCTCCCAATTGTAGGCATGTGTGATCTTCTTAGATATTTTTTAAAGGGGAACATAAAACCAAAATTTGATAAAGAGGCCCACATAACATAGAAACCCCTAATATACCCATCACCGTTATCGGTTTCTTCAAAAAATATGAATAAATGCCATTTCTGTGCTGAAATCCAGCTGTTTAAAACTTCTTCTCTTTCTGCATCATTTGAAATTCTGGCAGGGAAGGAGGCACTAAAATACTGATGTTACAAATTGTAACAACCTTTCCACAGCTTACAGACAGCATGCAGGAACTACATAACCCACAATGCATTGCACCCATTCCTTTTAGAAATCACGTGTGCAGGGAATTGTGGGGTTTGAAGGAAACAGGCTAAGGACAGCTGGCAGTTGATACTAAGTAACAGTAGTCAGTCAGCTCAGCAAAGTAGTCAGAGAGATCAGAAGGAGAGCAGGGGGCTATGCTTAGGGAGCTGTTCCAAACCATTAAAAATCATGAAAAGTCTGGATATTTTTATAATTGACGTATATTGCTTGAAATTGTGTTTACTTTTCAAAAAGCTTATTTTTTTGGAGTTCCCCTTTAAGTTTGTATATAGAAAAAACTAGGCAAATGTAATAAGATTTGGGCAAAGAAAAGCTAATCAGTATTGTCCAAGGGAACCCTTGCACTGAAACAATGTGTTTTTAAAAATCTGCATTTCTGAGAAACACCTGTGTACTGTGTAGTTTATATGTTTTTTTTTTGTAGTAGTAGTTTTACATTTTCAGCCTGTCATGGGTTTTAAGGGTCAATTCCCAGATGCTTGTGGGGGTGTTGGTACTACGGGTCTTCTTCATCGTGCTTTAAATCTGCCAAGCCTCACATTCCTGGTTTAGCTTTTCCAAGTGTAAAAAACAAAATGAGCACTACTCCATCAGCAAAACCACTTGCACAGCACTGCATCTGAAGGCCTGAAGACCAGTTGTGGATGGACGATTTTTATTACCCTCAGGCTGCATGCACAAAGGCTTTATTGATCTTTCGGGTGATCTATTTTTATCAGAATCCAATTTCCAAGTGTTTTATGGTGAATTGTTCACCCTAGTCCATGCATGTAGCCATATAACTTTATATGATGATCCTGCTGCTCATAGAAGAAATGTATAACTCCAATAATCCAAATGGCACTCACATAAATTGCAACATGCAGTGATTTTGATGCTTTTTTCAGCCTTCATCAGATGTGACAACTTTGATCACTTGAAGCCCTGAAACATCTGCTAAGACCTGAATAAAAAATGAAACCCTTGCACTTTGCTGTTTATGTGGTGAGTAGTTACCAACGTGGTTGTACACTGGTGAACATTGCTGCCTTTTACTGTAGGGGATCTATGTTTTGATTCTGGCAGGGGACTGCAAGAGGTTTCCCTGTAAATGTGTGTACTTTGATTTCCTCTAACATACCTTATGCAATTGACTGTTTGTGTGTGAGGGATAGGGCCCTCAGATTGTAAGATATTGGATATATCGGTTCTGTATAAATAAAAATATATACATGGGAAAAGATGGGCAGCATATGATTCTTTGTATACTCACAGGCATTTATACAAAGTCAGGAGTGCAGTGTTTCGTAATCCCAAACTGGAGGTTGAATTCTTAACATCAGGTTGTGGCCCGTAGACTAAACTTGAAGCTTTTGGCTGACTGTCTCACATTTATCTAACGGCAAAAATCAAGTTGGCCATACACAGTATAAAAAAGCTGCTGTTGACTTGGCCCCGTAAGGGCCCTTACACACAGGCAGTTTTACCTGCGCTCCCCTGCGTTGAGCTTTCTTCCGTTCGTTCGCAGGGGAGCACAGGAGTAGACACAGTCAATTATTTTGAACTGTACTCTGCTGTACTCACACAGACGCATGTATGCGCCGAACGGAGGTGAAATGCAATATGCTGTGTCCACCTGCGTTTGCAGCTTACATGCGTTTGTGTACAGACCCCTTAAAAATAATTGACTGCGTCTACTCTTGTGGCTGAATGGAAGAAAGCGCAGGGGAGCACAGGTAAAACCACACGTGTGTAAGAGCCCTTAGAGTTGACAACTGATACTGCCTGCCTGCCTGACCCACATCTGCCCAAAAATCAGCAAGATATCTGTTGGGCCCTCAGAATGATCATTGATCCCCTGGTCAACATTCAGATCTGCTTTGTTTGGCCCTGTCTATGGTTAGCTAAACCGGACAACAATATGCTTAGGAAATGTTTAACTATATGTCCAACTGTGTGCTAGAGGCCTTGATAAAACAAAAAGTTTCCAGAGTAAACATAATACAGTATGAAGCTGAGACTGTCCCACTTGAATTAAACAGGTGAATCCTTAAATTAGATCTTTAAAGGGGTTGTTTGCCTAATTTTAGTATGATGTAGGGAGTGATATTTTGAGACAATTTGCAATTGGTTTTCATTTTTTTATTATTTGTGTTTTTGAGTTTTATTTAGCAGCTTTCCAGTTTACAATATCAACAATCTGGTCCAAATTACCCTATCAACCATGCATTGATTTGAATAAGAGACAGGAGTATGATTAATAGAGGCCTGAATAGAAATATGAGTAATAGAAAGTAGCAATAACAATACATTACATAGCAATACATAGCCATACAATACAATACATAGCCTTACAGAGCATTTGCCTTTTAGATGGGGTAAGTGACTCCCATTTGAGAGCAGGAAAGAGTCAGAAGAAAAAGTCTAAATAATTAAAAAAAACTGCAAAATAAATAATGAAAACCAAATGAAATGTTGCTTAAAATTAGGCATCCTATAATATACTAAAATTTAGAATGGGGTGGGGTGCTTGCAGATCCAGGGTGGGATTGTACTTTTGGTGTAGGATTTTTAAAACCCTTACCTGCCTGTGTTCTTTTATCAGACTGCTTATCTGTGATACTTCTCATGTGTAGTTAATAGTGGCAGGAATGAACACTTCAGCATTTCTGTGCCGTTAGAATGTAACGGAAACTGTATGGTTGGTCTTGCCGTTTAAGAAGATGAATTCCATCTGTTTTTTCCCCTCATTACACAATCATTTATTGTAACTGTCAGTCTGTAATTGTTCTGCTGGGAACAGGTGTTGTTTCAGTAGTTGCCGCAGACTGTCATCCTGCTGCGAGATTGCATCAGCCTTCTTGGATGGGCTTCTCATGGCCAGATCTGCTTGGTGGGAGCAGAGGAAATCTGGTGGTGTGTATTGCTGTTGAACTGTCATGAGTATTATAACAGTCCCTCTGTTGTTCAGTGAAAAGTTGTCAGAACCAGCCTAACTGTGCCCAAAGTACTGTTTCTTACACATATCCTCTAACAACCTTTCCATAGCCTAATATTGATCTATGTGGTATTCCTCATGCAGGCATGAGCCAGAATACTGGGTACAAGAGAGATAGTTGCACTGATATTTAGCTTTAAGCCTGCAGGAATATGTAAAATAACAGTTCCCTAATTGGTTCAATAATAGAGCTGTAGACTATTTTAAAGAAAATCAGGCGCTCTGAAAAATCTGGGACATGAAAAATGCAACAAGTAGGTCTGTGCACATTGATTGCATGTCATATAAGGGCTAGTCCACACGGGGAGATAGCGACGCGTTTGCGGTCGCGGCGACAAAGCGCCGCGACAGTCGCCGCGACCGGCGCAGGCGACAGTTTTGTATGGGCGCCTATGTAAAAACGCCTGTGCTAACCACACGAGGCGATGCGCTTTTCAACAGTCGCCTGAAAAAGCCTGGCGAGGCATTTTCAGGCGACTGTTGAAAAGCGCATCGCCTCGTGTGGTTAGCACAGGCGTTTTTACATAGGCGCCCATACAAAACTGTCGCCTGCGCCGGTCGCGGCGACTGTCGCGGCGCTTTGTCGCCGCGACCGCAAACGCGTCGCTATCTCCCCGTGTGGAATAGCCCTAATAGGCAAGGCAGATGAGTTCATTATGACCGTAAATATCAGTTAAACAATAACATTAAAAATGGTTTAAAATGGAAGAATTAACAAATTGAGTTAACACGATAAATCCCCTTTTAATGAGAAAGCAACTGAGCCTCTAATAAGGTTAATGTCATACTTTGCATATTTATACTGGTGGAGAAAACACCAGTGCGCTTCCATCTGTCCAATGTTCCAGCAGCATTGACAGGAACAGCATTGGCCTGTCCGTTCTCACAATGCCAGATTTCGCCCTGAAATTACACAGTTGCATGTTTTAGGCCTGAAATAGTCCCCCTGTGAGCACTTCCAGATGGATGCCATTCCTATATGTTCTTCTAGAATTCAGAGTTAATGGCCGTGTTTTTCAAGTTTTTCGTCTTATCATTGCCAGTGGGCACATGTGACATCTTAGTGGGTAATTTTGTCATTGTTGTGGTGGGCTATAAAACCGGTTTTGGCTATAACCCCCTCAGGTAGGTGTGGGCATCCTAAGTGCATAGATGTTGGTCACAGATTTTGGGACCTGCACATCTGATGTTTCGATTACCTTGATTCTTCCAGAAAGGACTGGAAATGGAATTCTACAGGGAGTGGGAGAGAATCTATAAGTGTTGGTACCAGAGCAGTTCTAGCCAGGAAAGTACACTGCTGAGGCAGGGCCCATATTATGCACATTGAGGCCCAAAACTCATCAAATGGTTAAAATGGGCTAACCCTTGCTGCACGGCAACTTACCTAAGTGCTATGTCCAGGCAGAAATCAGTCTACCTTACAGTTTTTCTGCTGAAGACAAGCTGTCACTGAATCTGAGCAGACCCATACAACCTTCCTTTTGTCTACTGAACGTTTGAGGTACCTCTAGGCACATTTACCATCAGGTCAGGTTGACGTTTTCCTGACCTGCACATCACTAGTACAGATGTTTGAACTGAGAATCTATTTTCATTGCATTCCTTCCATGTCAAACTACATCAACTACTACAAGCTAATACTGCTTTCTTTCTACCTCTCCCTACATTGGATGTTGGCACTTCTACAGTCGCTATTGATTTAGTGGAATATTAAGTACTCTAGGGCACAACGCACTAACATTTTAAACTTTACACTAGCATTGCTTGTTGGGGACCAGTAACACCAAATTATAATTTTTTTTTTTTTAAAGATTAATTTTTATTGAATTTTACAACTTAAAGAAGATAGAGGGAAGAGAAGCTAGATAGAAAAGGAAAAGAAGGGGGAAGGAGGGGAAGTATGGCTGTAAATTGATGTTCACTGGTTAGTTGATGTGGCAGGCGACTCGAGCCAAGGTTTCCATATACTTTCAAATTTCTTTGGGCATCCTCGGGCTAAATACGTGAGTTTGTACAGTTCCAATTGCGAATTGATCAGTCCAATCCATATGCTCAATGTCGGTGGCATTGGGCCCACCCAGTGCAGGGCAACCACTTTTTTTGCGTAGAAGAGGAGCAGCCTCATCAGACATCTAGTATTTACTCTGGGTATCACGGAGTCCAGGAGACCCAGGAGACAGGTAGCAGGGCTAAGTATTTGAGGAAGTTCCAGTTCAGTAGCCATAAAGCTCACAATTGCCCTCCAATATCTGAGTATCACTGGACAATCCCACATTAAATGCATAAAATTGGCAACAGAAGCACCACATCTTGGACAGCTGGGTGAAGCCACCCTCCCCATATTATACAGTTTCTGTGGAGTGAGGTATGTTTGGTGTATGATCCGGAATTGTATAAGTTTGTCTCTAACACTCACCAAAGGAATATAAAGATTGTCTATGATTTCTTCCCAATCATCTGGGTCCACAATAACCCCGCTGTTCTCCCACTTATATTTCACTCTGGGTCGGGGATCGTATCTATTGGAGATTAAGTGTTTGTAGGTATTGGAGAGGAGTTTCGTCTTAGTGGGCTGAGATACTAATTCTTCTAACCCCGTGTACAGTAGTTGCAGAGGAGGAGTTGGAAATTGTGTTGAGCAAAGATGGCTGATTTGGTTGTATCTGAATTCGGATAAATCAGGCAGAGAGAGGGTCTGACGAAACGTAGCCAGTGTGTGAAGACACCCATCAGTGTATACTTGGGACAACCTCTTTAGCCCTAACTTAGTCCAAGTTCCCACTTCCAAGAATGCAGCTAAGTGTGAGTAATTACTGTTACCCCATAAAGGTGCGTCTGGAGATAGTGTGGTGTTAGCCTTAGTGAGCTGCACCATTGCGTCCCAGGCTCTCTTAGTGGCATCCATAACAGGTAGTAACGGGCCAATATCTTTTTGAGTCCTATATAAAGCATTATGCAGGCTTTCCACAGAAGTGAGAAATAGTGCCTCTATTATGGATGCTGGGTTGTCTGCGTCAAACACTTTCCAACTGGCTGCATGGGAAGCCTGGGAGGCAAGGTAGTAAAGCTCATAATTGGGAGAGGTCAATCCCAGCTGGTCTTGCGGGGCATTGAGAGTGACTCTGGACAAAGTGGGTGTTTTATTTCCCCAAATGAATTCAGATTGCGTGCGGTCTATATCATGTAGGACTTTCTTAGGTATGTGGCAGGGGGTATTACTTAGTATATACAGAAATTTAGGAAGATAAATCATTTTACATATGTTTATTCTGCCTATGAGCGTGAGAGGAAGCTTAGTCCAGTGTGCAAGTGTATCCTTAAATTTGCGATGTAAGGTGTATAAATTATGCTGTAAAAATAGTGTCGGGTCTTTGTGTATCATTATCCCCAGGTACTTAAAATTATCTGTCACTTTAAGACTACAGTCCGAGTCCATCTCTGTCGGGAGTTGTCCGTCAAGGGGAAAAATTATGGACTTGTCCCAATTAATTTGGAGGAAATTATTTTAATACTCCTTTCCCCCCCCCAAAAATATAATAGGTAAGGCTTATTTCCTTTTGACTTTTTCCAAATCTTCAGCTTGAATTTGACATACAAAGTGCCCCGTAGGAGAAAGGTGAAAAGGCGACAGGAAACTTGAATTCTTCTGAGACCTGAACCGGAAGTGAACTTCACATAAATAACTTAAAGCACCTAAACATTGTTTAGTGTCTGCAGCATCAATTTATGTTTCTATTCCTTCGGACAGCTTTGGGGATAATGATGTGAGCATATATTTAAATAATACAGACCTATTCATTAGCTCGCTCAAGAGGTGTTTTCTGCAGATTTGAATGTCTGCTAATACAGGTATGGGATCCGTTATCCGGGAACCCGTTATCCAGAATGCTCCAAAAGACGATCTCCCATAGACTCCATTTTATCCAAATAATCCAAATTTTTAAAAATGATTATGATTAAGGGCAGCTGTGCCCGAAACGCGTCAAGCTAACCATGCAGCGTGTTTTTAATATGGACTAATAAAGATTTCGGCTTTTAACAAACAGTCCGGTGTGCGGAACTTCACCTTTTCTCCTTTCCTCTATTTTAAAAATTATTTCCTTTTTCTCTGTAATAATAAAACAGTCCATTGTATTTGATACAAACTAAGATATAATTAATCCTTGTTGGAAGCAGAACCAGCCTATTGGGTTTATTTAATGTTTACATGATTTTCTAGTAGACTTATGGTATGAAGATCCAAATTACAGAAAGATCTGTTATCCGGAAAGCTCCAGGTCCCGAACATTCTGGATAACTGGTCCCATACCTATGACTAAAACTAAAAGCTAAAGCTACAAACTTTGGGGGTAATGATGTGAGCATATATTTTAGCTGCAGATGCTGAAAAAAAAGCTTAGGTGCTTTATGTTATTATGGTCTTAGTGCCCAGTGCCCTCGTGAGCACACACCCCACATGCGTGAGCCCGCACCTGCAATGGAGCCCTCGGGATTATACATACAGGAGTTTGCTTCCCCAGTGTTCCTTAGGTTAAGGCTGGGCAACAAGCTGTCCTTAAATCCGGGCCCTGCTGTCACCTTCTTTTTTCTGCTATGGGGCACTTTGAAAGTCCAATTCAAACTGAAGATTTGAAAAAATTCTAAGGGGAATTAAGTCTTACCTATTATTATAGCAGTTTTGGGGGAAATTGGTATTACTGTTCCTTTAAAGGCTCAAGATACAAATTGCACACTGCTCTGGTTAGAGGAGCAAACTTTAACCAAAGTTGCAATGACCAACTGGAACAACAGCTGTCTCATATAAAACACAAGTATGCAAGAGGTCTTATTTAGATATATAAACATTGATGAAGTAAAAAATTATTGAAATAACAAGCTGCCTATGCATTCCCAAACCTTTTGTTATGTAGATCTAGAATCTAGTGCTGATATGGATTCTTCATTTCCAAGTTTTGTTAAGTGCTGGAAGCTATCCTGCTTGTACAAATGATCAGCAGCACAGAAGGGGTTAAAGGACCAGTAATGATTCAAGCTTACATACTTCATGTTTCTGTCCTTTACATGTAAGGTGTTTTCACTAAAAGCAGAAGCCTTGAATATATTTATAGCAAATGTGCAAACTAAGTGAATATTGTAATTAAGTGTGCACTTTAATTTCTCAGAGCTGCTGGTCATTTTAGTACTGCTTTATCTGTCCTGCAGAAGGACAGTGGAGTTTTGTTTATCATTGGCTGAGCTTTCAAAGTAGCAACTTCCTTTTAATATACAACATGACTTATGGAAACAGTAGTGTTTCAGCAGTGACAAAGTTTATTGGATTAACAGAAAATATGCAATATGCATCATATCAAACAGGTGCATAAATGTTGGCACCCCAACAGAGATATTCTATCAATACTTAGTTGAGCCTCCTTCTGCAAATGTAACAGCCTCTAGACACCTCATATAGCCTTTAATGAGTGTCTGGATTGTGGTATTTCTGACCATTCATCCATACAAAATCTCTCCAGTTTAGTTAAATTTGATGGCTGTCAAGCATGGACAGGCTGCTTTAAATCATCCCATAGATTTTCGATGATATTCGGGAGACTGTGACTGCCATTCCAGAATATTGTACTTCTCCCTCTGCATAAATGCCTTTGTAGATTTCTAAGTGTGTTTAGGGTCATTGTCTTGTTGGAATATCCAACCCCTGCGTAACCTCAACTTTGTGACTGATGCTTGAACATTATACTGAAGAATTTGTTGATATTGGATTGAATTCACCCGACCCTTGACTTTAACAAGGGCCCCAGTCCCTGAACTAGCCACACAGTCCCACAGCATGATGGAACTTCCACCAAATTTGACAGTAGGTAGCAGGTGTTTTTCTTGGAATGCAGTGTTCTTCTTCCGCCATGCAAAGCGATATTTGTTATAACCAAATAACTAAATTCTTGTCTCATCAGTCCAAAGCACTTTGTTCCATAATGACTGTGGCTTGTCTAAATGAGCTTTTACATACAACAATCGACTCTGTTTGTGGCGTGAGTGCAGAAAGGGCTTCTTTCCTATCACACTCTGCCATACAGATGTTCTTTGCCCTGAATTGTAGAACGATGTACAGATGCACCATCTGCATCAAGATGTTCTTGCAGGTCTTTGGAGGTGATCTTTGGGTTGTCTGTAACCATTCTCATAATACATTTGCATAGCGTTCATGGTTAAAAGCATATCTATGCCACGTCCCATTAGAGCTGCCCTTTAGTGTATCACCACAGAGTCTTTGGGTGTGGAGCATGTTGTTTGATTCAATGCAGATCCACCTCCTGTGTCTCCTTCCTTGTGCTTGTCTGTGGGGCGCTCCCTGATGACATCACTGGCCTTACACGTTTCGTCTGCGACTTCCTCCGAGACCTTGAAGCGCAGACGAAAAGGGTAAGGCCAGTGGATCTGCATTGAATCAAACAAGTGCTCCACACCCCAAGACTCTGTGGTGATACACTAAAGGGCAGCTCCAATGGGACTTGGCATAGATATGGTTTTAAACATAAACGCTATGTGAGTGTATTTTAAATAATAAAAGGTATTTTACACTATTGCTGCTGTATGTTACTCTGCAGCCTACAACAGAAGGAGAAAATTCCTATGTGTGAAAGATAACGTTTGTGAGTACCCACCTAAAAAGTTTATATAAGGTAAGTTAAATCTTTATTTCCTACGGTGGCGTTGTAGGTGGATGGGTCTACACACGTGGTGCATTTAATAATTCCCACCGAGCACAAAAAGAGGTGTTGTATACAAAACAATATCACACATTATTTATTGTTTCCTTTGGCGCTGGCTCCTATTGCAAGTGCTGTGAATCAGACATGAAGGAATACAAGTTGAGCTTGATAAGGATTGCCAACTTACTCAGTCCTTGGTATATTTATTTTCCCGCAGACACTATGCTTGTGTAGACACTTTAGCCTTCTTTCTGCTTACTCCCCAATGTACATCGGATCTAGATGACCAATGCAGTACTAGGTCAGTACTGTCCAGCTATTTCTGTATAGTAGGCCAATTATCCACTATGCTACATGTTTTGGGGCCAGATTTTATACAATGATTGTCTCATGAAAAAAGCCATTTGAACACAGTGTGGGAATCATAACATTTCTTGGAGGTCTACATCTGGCCCACAGGCCTATTGTTGGTCTTAACACATGTATAAATTGGTGATTGCTCACGCACACCTGTCTGTGCAGATAAATCCAAATTCACTTGGTGCTCAGTGATAGAGGTAACCGGCAACCTCAAATCAGATACTAAGAAAAGGCACACTGGCACACAAGATGTGAATGCAGGTGAAAACCTTGCAAAATTTTATTACCGGAAGTGCAACGTTTCGGGGCAAGCCCCGGATTGACAAAGGGGCTTGCCCCGAAACGTTGCACTTCCGGTAATAAAATTTTGCAAGGTTTTCACCTGCATTCACATCTTGTGTGCCAGTGTGCCTTTTCTTAACACATGTATGACAGGTCTAGGCATTTGGCTACATCGACACTTTATTATCCTCACTCATGGATTTCACACTTAGCTTAACATACACTTCATTCCTCCCAGTAACCAACCCAACAATGTATTATCATAACGGTTACAATGCAGTTTCCAAAATATTTTTTCCATATTCAAGGACATTTAAACATTATTTTGCCTATTACATGGAAAGGTACCTGTGACTCAAAAAGTTTTTCGCTGCTGTCATTAAAGATGTTCTGCCACAACCTCTAAACTAATATTTAGGCTTAGGCTAAAAACACGCCTCCAAACAGACCAGTGGTAGTGAAGACTGATTGGAATGGTATTGAAATATCATGCATGTGGTGAATTTTGGGCCAAAAATGAACAGTTAAGAAAACTAATTTCCTATCCGTGCTCAATACCTTGTTTCAGATCAGTTCAATTTGGCATTTTTTGAAGGAAATGTCACATGTGCTATTGGTGTTATTCTCTGTTGCCCAGTCTGTCATGTCCCCACATATTTTTTTGTCAAAGCTTCAGTATTTTGAAGCTGCCAGGACCAGCATAATTTTGGTTGTTTTTCCACCAACTGCAATATGTGGTTTAACCCAATAGTACAACTCTGACAGTCAAATGATACAATGTAATTAATGCCTCATGCAAGAGGAAGGGTATTATAGATAAAAAGCCTGCCAGAAGACAGTATTTTTCTGCCATGTTTGTGCAGTGATATATAACTAACTGATCCACTGGTCACTGCACATATGGGACAGATTTGAAAATGAATTTCAAGGTGAAATCCACCCCCATGTACTTGGTTACAGGTAGATTGTATTCAAGCCATTTATTGCACACACAGAGCAAATTGCCACCAATTTTTAACTGCTCTCTCCATCCCACCTAAGGGCAATGGCACATGGGGAGATTTGTTGCCCTCGCGAGGCAATTTCAGGTGACTTCAGAAAGCAGTTACCCACCTCTGATTTACTTCATTGCTGGTGGGAGAGTATTTTTGAAAGATTTGTCACTTGAGGTCGCTTTAGTCTCCCAAAATAGCTTGAAGTTGCCTCAAGAGGAAATATTTCCAATGGAAATGCATTTTCAGGAAATTTGTCTCCCTCAGTTGCGCATAAATAATCACGGGCAACAAATCATCCCCGTCAGCCACTGTCCTGAAGGGAATTGGCAAAATGATACAAATGATTTACATCAAAGGATTTTGGCAGGTACAAACAGCATACCAACAGCGTCAGATTACTTTATATCCATTTAGACTATGGGAGAAAGAGATAGTGTTCACTTGTGTCTGACACAATGAAACAGCCCTGTTTGGTTCATGCTAGGGTTTCAACTCTCACGAGTGCTGATTGGGCAGCTTTCCATCTTGTCAGTCAGCAAGAGAAACACCATCCACCTGTGGGAGCTTTGTGTCCTGCTGGGATATTTGCATGCATTAAAGAGAAAGGTGAGGTGTTATATCATTCATCTGTCGATGGAGAAAAAATGTCGTTTGTGCAGCTTTTTAAAATGCAATAATTCATAAAATGTAAAATGAATATACATAGTAGCAACAGTGCCATAAGCCGAAGAAAAGCCACATCATTATGGAACTTTGCAAATGTAAATACATAGGAAGTCAAATTCCCAGCAGAGGAATCAATGATACAGCTTCTCATTTGATCTTAGCTCTTTCTAATGATGCAGAGAGAGTCAGGTGTAAGATTGGGTCTTCCTGTTAGAAGTACCCTTTGTAAAAGCCATGAAAAGTGACCATGTGGTTATTTATTCTCTATTCATACTAAAGGCATGGCACAGGATAAAGGTAATAAAGTACAATAGTAGAATGATGATGCTTATGTGATTTTTTCCCAGGAAATGTTAGTTATTTTCAGTTCCCACTTTGTATTCTTTTTTTTTTTTTTCTATGTATCTCAGCTACTAATTCTGTCTGTGTTGTGATATGGCTACCTCTACAAAACACACTTAAACATTTTAGTGCCGTAAACCCTTTATTTTGTGGTCTGGGCTGTTAGTGGGGGTTTTACAGTCTCTTATTTTCTGCCACAGATGTTAACGATACTATCTCAGGCCCATAACAATGCATATGCATGTTGCAGGAGACAGTGGGGCACAGTACAAAGAAAAAGGATTTGTCAAAGCTTAAAGTATGAATGAACAGGACTGGCTGCCCGCACAGGAGCTGTTTTCCTGTTTCCTTCGGAAATCCTAGAAAACTATATCTTATGTTTTAATGTTAACGCTTTAGCAGAAACCCTTGGAATTTCTTAATCAGTCTACCTATGGCCAGAAAGGACATTTTGTATAGATCTTCTTGCTTTTAGGCACTGCAATAACTAATAATCACCACAGTGGTGATGGGTTGGGTATATTGCCTATACAGTAGGCGTCTCTGACCAGAAAGCTGTCTGCAGAGCATATACTCATAGTCCTAGAACAGGAGTGCCCACACTTTACTAATGCGAGGTCTATTCTTAATGTTAATGTCCCATTATGATCTACATTCAAAAAAAGCATTGTTAGGATTTTGTTCCATGGGAAATATTACTTTAATATTGATTGATGAGAAAATGTATATTGTTACATTTAACAACTATTTCTCATGTAACCTTAACATAAATATCTGAATGAAAATAATAAAATAGAAGGCTGATTTGGACAAGCTGTTTGTTGACAGTGTCTTGAGATCTATTGATGCCCCAAATAAAGGTCTACTGGTAGATTCCGATCTAAATTTTGGTCACCCCTGTCCTAGTATTTGTACTGTGCCAGGCTCAGAAAAGATGCAGCAACTTCTTTCAGTCCAGCAATGTGCTTAGATAACTACAAAAAAGCCCCTCTGTTGTTTGGAATCAAAGCCCTTTGCATGATCCTACAAAGACATCATACCCAGTGGTTTTCAGTGTAGCAAAAAGTAAAAGAACACTGGGAATGTATGATACATGTCCCATAGCTTTTTGATGTTTACCCCCCTTTAGCATGGACGTACTGTTCAACTGAATAATTCAAGAACCTATGCCATACATCAGCTGACATATCTGTAGCTTTGCAAAATTCATCCAGTGACAGGTGCTGTTGCAAAGAACCTTATTTTAGCTGTGTGAGAAATGACGCAGTGCTAAGGAAGTCTCATTTATAGCCATTACAACACATCAGGGTGGTTTGTCCTTTAGCTTTGTTACGATTGGCTGCTGGAAATCTAACCCTAAAAATAGTGTCAATTCCATTTTCAAAAAGTATCCTGCATCATTTCACCTGTCACACTGTCTTGGTAAGGGTGATTGATCTGTTAACCCGGGTGCCCTCCATTATGTTGACTGAATATGGTGCTCTAAGCAAGATAAGCTAATTATAGCATTGTCATTTGCAGGCAATAGCACAGAGCTCTTTTTTTCTTAAAAAAACTGTTACTAGTATTCTATTGATATTTTTTAGATGTTTTGGGTTTCATCTATGGATGCACCGAATCCCCTATTTTGGATTTGGCCAAACCCCCGAATCCTTCGCGAAAGATTCAGCCGAATACCGAAACAAATCCTAATTTGCATATGCAAATTAGGGGTGGGAAGGGGAAAACATTTTTTACTTCCTTGTTTTGTGACAAAAAGTCACACGATTTCCCTCCCTGCCCCTAATTTTCATATGCAAATTAGGATTCAGATTCAGTTCGGCCGGGCAGAAGGATTTGGCCGAATCCTGCTGAAAAAGGCCGAATCCTGTCCAAATCCCGAACTAAATCGTGGATTAGTTTCATCCTTTTTGTCAAACATTCTACCATGCTCTCTAAAAGCACAAATTAACTTGTCATCAAGCATTCACCCCTTTATGTTTAAATGATTAGCCTTCAAGCTAGGCCCTTCAAGTAATCTCTTTAGCAGTGATCCCCAACCAGTATCTTGTGAGCAACATGTTATTCCCCAACACTTTGGATGTTGCTCTCAGTGGCCTCAAAGCAGGTGCTTATTTTTCAATTCCTATCTTGGTAGCAAGATTTGGTTGCATAAAAACCAGATGTACTGCCAACCAGAGCCTCTTGTAGGCTGCCAGTGCATATAGGCGCTACCAATAGCCAATCACATCCCTTATTTGGCACCACCCAGGAACATTTTTCATGTTTGTGTTGCTCCCCAACTCTTTTTACATCTGAATGTTGCTCACGGGTGAAAAAGGTTGGGGACCCTGCTCTATAGGGTGTATTCTGAACTACAAAAACATGGACAGGAGCATTTTCATATGATAATCTCACCAGTGTGCCATAGTCATTAGTATGTGCCACTGGGATTATGGTAAATAAAACTTTATTAGGTATTGGGTGCAATGCTAGCCTGTGATCAAGACTGTAATCTTCAGTTAAAACCCAACATTTGCCTTTCATTGTTGCTTTGCATTGCCATCTGGCTTTTTAATAATTGTAGGTCTGCAGACAGTGCTTTTTAGTTGCAGTTACCCTATTACAGAGTCTTTAGATATGGAGGGTAGTCAGGGTCGGACTGGCCCACCGGGACACCGGGAAAAATCCCGGTGGGCCCCAGTCCTTGTGGGCCCCTGCGGACACTAAACCGCTCACTACTTCTACTTCTATATTGCCGGTGCTCGGATTGAGCACTTGTATCCCACAGCGATTGGCCGCCTCCTGAACCTAGTGGGCCCCACTGCCTCTACTGTCTCCACCTGGTAACTGTTTAAAAATGCGTCTGTGCTGTCCCTGCTGGCTGCTCTTCAGTTCGGTACACTGTGCGCCCCCTGATGATGTCACTCACTTGCGCCATCGCATTGTGGGAGAGTCAGCGAAAAAGAGCTCAGGCAAGGAGTACTGCTGGTGTGGTTCCTGGGTGCTGATCGATCCGCTGCCTGTTCCCTCTGCAGGCCTGCAGCCTATTGCTACATGCTTGGATTTTCCTCTAGTGGATACATACTTTGCTGGTGGGCAAACGATCTGGAGGGGGGGGGGGGTGCTGTTGTAGCAGAGTCAGACAGTCAGTGATGGAATTTGCCTGTCTGAGATATGGAGGGGGAAGCAGGCTGCCAGTGAATGTGGGGCTTAATTACCCCTATAATCCACACAGACTCTGAGTGGCCAACACCAACTTCTTTAACTTCATTTTACATTTAACCCATTGTTTTCCCCTTTAACTTTGCTGCCCCACTTTTTTATGTTATTATTCCTTTCCATGCTCCTTTACAGTTTCTGTATCTCTCCATCCCTGGTTCAGATATAAATGCTTTTGCTGGGATTGATCAAGTGCTTGCAATTAAATAAAAATTTATTTCAAAAATGAAATGCCACTGAATTTTAACTTTTTTTATTGATTAATTAAGTGTAACATGAATTTTTAGTTAATGAATTACAAGTTTATTAAATGGAATGAAATTCATAAAGCAGATGGAGTACTGATGTGAATAAACTGTGTATCTCTCTCTCTCTCATTCTCTCTCTCTCTCTCTCATTTCTCTCTCTCTCTCTCTCTCTCTCTCTCTCTCTCTCTCTCTCTCTATCTATCTATCTATCTATCTATCTATCTATCTATCTATCTATCTATCTATCTATCTATATATATATATATATATATAAATAGTTATAATATTGTTTACCTCCTTGGTACTGTAGACTGCCTTTCAAGCTCACAATCCAAGATCTCTATCATATTCACTTCAATTCCTCAGTGATATTACAATGTAAGGTCCCTATCACATTTCCATCAATCTCTGCCCAGTGAGTTTACAATTTAAGGTCCCTATAACATTCCCATTGGTTCCTGCCCTAGTCATTTTACAATCTAAGGTCGCAATCGCATTTCCATCAGTCCTTGCCCAGTGAGCTTACAATCTAAGTCCTGTGAAAAAGTGTTCTCTAAGCTGAAAATACTTAATTACACTTTGGTATGCATTTCCTTCATTTTCCCTAGTCGGCTTTCGTGAGTATATTGGGGGGCCCTTCAGATCAGGTTCTCTGGTGGGCCCCAGGTGCCCCAGTCCGACACTGAGGGTAATTTTACTTTCGTCCCACTCAGTTTCTGTTATGCTGTCCTCATTCAATTTTGACATCTTCTTATAAACTATGGATATAAGACTGGTTGGCCTGCGATTCTGGCAACTGTAATTTGTTGTTGGACGAAGCGAAGTTTCATTGTCTTATATCAATGTTTCTATTTGTTGTTTTTTTTTCCCAAAAAGCTCACTTTACCCAAGTAGGGATGTGCCTTGTTGGGCTCTAGTAATATCCTGTGTCCTTACTTTCCTTACTTTCCAAATGGCTCTGTGCAGTCACACAATAAAACTACAGTTCTATACCACATCTGGAACGCCTCACAAACAGAACTACCCAGAACAGCTTGTGGCAGACACATCAGGTTTCTGTTTAATTTTGGCACTTAAAAATACACTGCCCTTCTGCAGAATGCAACTCTTTGTGTGAGCAGTGGGACATTCCCTCCTAAAAGGAGGTTGTACTAACAATTACTAATGTAAATAAAACTTTTAGACAGCTATAGAGTGCTTTAATCAGTTGAATAATATTTAAGCAAGACTAGATCTCTTGAATAATGTAATGGAGGAGGTTGAGAACTACAATTCTGAAAATTACCTCACTAGCAAATCTTATAGTTCCAAAAACAATGGAAGTGCTGGTGTTGCATCTGGTACTTGGGATTAGTGTTATATATTGCTAATTACCAGGATATCTTATTTAGTTTTTGAAGGGGAGGGGAGGCCGCCTATGAAACGGCAACGAAGTGTATGACATTTTTATTTTTTTATTATTGCTATAATTATTAACAACAATAATATGAATATATGGGTGTTTACAATAAACATGCAGATTACACAAAAAAGAGCAAGAGATAATTCATGCAAGGCCAAGGTCCTTCCCAAAACAACTTGCAGACTTCATCCTGCCTTTCTTATTTGCTTCTAAAAGTTACAAATTGGTTTTTATATGAGTGTTACTTCTAAATAAAGCATCCCAAAAACATTATTATTAACATTTTATTAGCTCGCCTGTACCCATTCTAATATGATCTGGCAAGTGTGTGTGTGGGCCATATTGTGCAAAGACTATAAGGGTCATCTACATATTTGCACCACAGTTGCAATACTGTTCACCCATAAAGAGGATTGCTGCACCAGAGGTCATCCCTTCAGACTAGCAAATGAGGAGGTTCTTCACAGTGAGGACAGTGAGGTTGTTGAATGCACTGCCGGGGGATGTTGTGATGACTGATTATTGCTTTTAAGAGTGGCTTAGATGAATTCTTGGTAAGCATAATTTCCAAGGCTATTATGATACTAAAATATATAGTTAGTATACTGTAGATATGGGTCAATATAATTCATGTGAGAGTATGGAAGGGTCCGTGTGTGTGTGTATGTATGGATGCTGGGTTTCATTTGGAGGGGTTGAACTTGATGGACTTTGGTCTTTTTTTCAACCCAATTGAACAATGTAACTTCCCGACACACAGTTGCACAAAATGACATTCATTAAAGGTACATCCGTCAACATTTGCTCCTTGCACTGCTTGCTGCTTCGCTGTTAAAGGGAATGTCAATCAAAAAAAAAATATATTTATTTTGGAGTTGACTTGACTTTTAAGCTTGTTGACACATGCCACTGTGGGAACTCTAGAGTCACCACCACCTCTGAGCCAGACAGGAGGTGAAGAGCCAGAAATTATACTAACAGGACTTTTGAATTCTTAGCATTACTGCGTTCGGTTCGCAAACGAAGTGCCAACGTAACTGCATCAGTTTTAATGCATTGGCTGTGTCTTCAGGCACATCTCTCTATGGAGACAGCAAGAATCATGGGGAAAAAATAATTGACCTGATGACCTGTCAGGCACACATTTTGAAAATGCCGTACATAGCAGCAGCACTAGGACACATGCATTGCATACCACTTGCATGCTTTTTACTCTCTCTACTGCATTTTGTTTCCACTTGACCAAGCCAAGAACATGAAACACATTCCTTCACCCATACATGATTTTAATCTTTTATTACATACTTGTATATATTCTATGATATGATAGTTTATATTATATCATTTCCCATGGTGTCCTATTTAAACAAAAATTCCTTATGTTTGTCTTCAATTGAAGATCGCCTGTCACCACATCCAAAGACTGGTAGCACAGGCAGATTCGGGCTTTTTTCAAGCCAGCCACAAGTTTGCTTCAAATTCCATCTTCTGATTTGTGTGCTTTGTCTTACTGGACCTGAACAAGGTTTGTGTCTTACAATAAAATTAAAAAATTACTATGTAAAGATCAGACCACAAAAATAGTATATATACCATTTTCAGGTCCCTACATATATCACCCTTTTCGTACATGTATCTTTTCAAATGGAGAAAAATAGTTGTCCATAAAAAGCCATAAGTTATTGATTAGGTCCATATAGGGTTTTTCGACCTTCCAGATCTTATACCTCAGCCGTTCAGATAAGAAGATGCAGCTATTTTACTTGAACAAGGAATAGGTCATTGTGTTCTATACTTAGACTGTTAAAGGTCCAGTAACAAGGTTTTTTTAAATGTGTTAGTATACCAATAAAAAAAACACCAAGACAAATAAAACTTTAAAATAGCAGAGCCTTTATTAAGAAATAACTTACCGAAACTCTGCTTGCGCTCCTCTTCAGAAAAGGCGATCCATCGCGCGGTGCTCGATTTCTCCTCCCTGCCTTCCTTATAGGAGCCGCACGATGGATCGTCACTGTGTCGCCTTTTCTGAGGAAGAGTGCAAGCGGAGTTTCGCTAAGTTATTTCTTAAAGGAAAACTATACCCCCCCAAACAATGTAGGTCTCTATTAAAAGATACTGAGTAAAACAGCTCATGTGTAAAACCCTGCTTCATGTAAATGAACCATTATCATAATAACATACTTTTTTAGTAGTATGTGCCATTGGGTAATCATAAATAGAAAATTGCCATTTTAAAAAATAAGGGCCGCCTCCTGAGATCGTAAGATTCACTGTGCACACATACAAACCACATGTAAGGTCACATGAGCCAATTAACAGACAGAGTTGTGCCTTTTGCTTCCTCACTTCTTCCTGTTACAGTTAGTGTTGTAGTATTTCTGGTCAGGTGATCTCTGAGGCAGCACAGATAGAGTCACGAAATGGTGGTTCAAGGCAAGAGATGTAAAAGGGCAATATTTATGTAAATGTATATTCCAGTTTGGTAAGATTCTTTAATATGTCATTCAATTTGATATAAACTATCTGTTGCTTAAGTATTCATTTTGGGGGTATAGTTTTCCTTTAATAAAGGCTGTGTGATTTTAAAGATTCATTTGTTTTTTTTTTTGGTGTTTTTTTTTTGTGGTGTATAAACGATTTTTTTTTTTTTTTTTGGTGTTACTGGTCTGCATGTAGTGCCCTTTTATAGCTGAGGACATTTTTGGAAGGGTGCATGGACAAAGCCTGATGGGATTTCACTGGCAGGAATGCTTGTAAATATCTTGAATGTTGGGGGCCAATTCATTAACTTCGAGTGAAGGATTCGAAGTAAAAAAAAATTTTTTTTGTTTTTTTGGCTACTTCGACCATCGAATGTGCTACTTCAACCTTCGACTATGACTTTGAATCGAATGATTCGAACTAAAAATCGTTCGACTATTCGACCATTCGATAGTCGAAGTACTGTCTCTTTAAGAAAAAACTTCAACCCCCTATTTCGCCACCTAAAAGCTACCGAACCCAATGTTAGCCTATGGGTTAAAATAGTCAGTCATATGGAGAAAAGGAAAGGAAAGACTTTTACCATCATGCATAATCAACCAAAACGAAAAAAGAAAATGGTATTCTAAGGAACCTTTCTGAATATTTCAAAGTGCTGTCTTGCATAAAAAGGGCATTAAATTGAGTGATGAAAGCATCATTTTGCCTCTTTATAGGTCTCCGTAAGGCTTCACCTTGAGTTATTCTGGGCTCCAGTCCTTAAAGGGAAATTTTGTAACGCATCAGTTAATCGTACTGCTCCAGCAGACTTCTGCACTGATATCCGTTTCTCAAAAGAGCAAACAGATTTTTTATTATTTAATTTTGAAATCTGACATGGGACTAGACATATTGTCAGTTTCCCCCAGTCATGCTCTGATGAACTTCAGTCATTCTTACTGCTGTACTGCAAGTTGTAGTGCTATCACTCCCTTCCTTTTTCCCCCAGCAGCCAAACAAAAGAACAATGGGAAGGTAACCAGATAGCAGCTCCCAAGGTAACAGCTCTCTGGTAGATATAAGAAGAGCACTGCAACACATTTAGTTACATTGAGTAGGAGAAACAACAGCCTGGCCAAATGCAGTTCCATCCTAAAGTGCTGGCTCTTTCTGAAAGCACATGACCAGGCAAAATTATCTGAGATGGCTGCCTACACACCAATATTACAACTTCATAAAAATACACTTGCTGGTTCAGGAATTAAATTTTATATTGTAGAGTGAATTATTTGAAGTGTAAATTACAAAGAAAAACGACATCATAAATATCACGAAAGAATCCCTTTAAGAAAAACATTCATGAGCTGGAGAGGGTGCATAGAGGTGCAACTAAACTGGTAAAAGGAATGGAAGAACTAAACTATGAGGTTACTCTGTCAAGGTCTAGCGTCAGCCTGTGTGGAGCTACATGGAATGGATATTGGCATGGAATTGCAAATCTATGCATTTTCACATAGATATCCACTCTGTGTAGCTCCACACAGGCTGAAGCAGGGCCGTCAATGGAGCTACAGGACTGAGCACAGATCTGCTTTCCTCCTCCTGTGTACAATGCACTGTGTGCCCTTGCCCTTAGACTAGAAGAACTGAACTTTCACTTGAAGCAGTGTGGGTGTTTCTTCACAGTGAGGGCAATGAGGATGTGAAATGCCCTTCTGGATGATGTTGTGATGGCAGATTCTATTAATGCCTTAAAGAGTGGCTTGGATGATTTTTTGAACAAGTATAATATCCATGGCTGTTGTGACCTTAAAGGAACAGTATCATCACAAAATAAACTTTAAGTGGTTTAAAGTCATGAAAATATAATGTACTGGCTTCAGAAGCACTACTATAGTTTATATAAACAAACTGTTGTGTAGCCACGGGGCAACCATTCAAGCATAGTATACATAGTAGATAATAGATGAGCTCTATTGTGTAACCTCTGCCTTTTCTCCTTTTTCAACTTTGAATGCATGTAACGGAAATTATTTAGTGGTAAGGACTGTGGAATATATGTATGTTATATAAATAAAGGGTAATAATAAGAGAACATGCTTTCTAGCATGAGTGTTTGTGTCTGTTCACACACCTATGGTGGAGACATTATATTCTCCTTTTGGCAAAGCTAAAGAGAATGAATGGACACTCTAAGCACTGCCTAGTATGTTCTAAATAATAAAACTAAATTAAATGGACATTATGCCAACTGCTTATACATTTTGAAAACAATCAATCAAGGGATTTTGTTGCAGTGCAAAACACAATTACTTCCATGATTCATGTATCAACATCTTTTATTTATATAGCGATATTGTATATGCTGCATTATACATTTTAGTCTGAAAGTAATTGTTGAAAGGGAAACTACCCCCCAAACAATGTAGGTCTCTATAAAAACAGCTCATAAAACCGCTCATATGTAAATAAACCATTTTCATAATAATATACTTTTCTAGTAGTATGTGCCATTGGGTAATCATAAATAGAAAACTGCCATTTTAAAAAATAAGGGCCGCCTGTGGGATCATACGATTCACTGTGCACACAAACATACCAAACAAACTATACTTGTTAGGTCACATGAGCCAATTAATAGACAGAGTTCTGTGTTTTGCTTCAACACTTCTTCCTGTTACAGTTAGAGTTGTAGTATTTCTGGTCAGGTGATCTCTGAGGCAGCACACAGACCATCACAAAATGGTGGTTCAAGGCAAGAGATATAAAAAAGGACAATATTTACTCAAGTATATATACCAGTTTGGTAAGATTCTTTAATATGCCACTTAATATGATATAAACTATCTGTTGCTTTAGTATTCATTTTGGGGGTAGTTTTCCTTTAACACCCAAGCAAGCATTTAACATTTTTTCTTGATTATTTAATCTTTTTATTTAATCTTATTTAATATTTCTAAATTTCAGGCTGGGAGTGATGGTGAGAGCATTGGCAATTGTCCTTTCTCACAAAGACTGTTCATGATATTGTGGCTAAAAGGTGTTGTATTCAATGTGACAACTGTTGACTTGAAAAGGTAAGCTTTAATCTGAATTATATCTAAAATTTACATGAAATTTTTGGAACCAATAGATCAACTCATTTAATTGGTTTGTTTCTTGTCTGTTATATACTTTTGGTACTAAATTTCTATACAGCATGACATTAAAGGCATAAAGATATGACACGGTTTAGATTTAGAACAGCAGTTACTAAAAAAGTTATGTAAGTGAATGTACTTATAAAAACATTATAACATTAATGTTTTTATATTTAATGGAGATGCAGTTTGAACAGGATTTTTGTTCTTTTTCCCAGCTTTATAGACTTTACGCAAATCCTCATTTAACACACCCACCATTTGCATTTATTTTTTTTATATATATTTTTAAGAAAAAAGATGTACTTAGTATGCTTGTTGCCCATGTCTACTAAAGGTTTCTGGTAGACATTGTATGGAGGTTTTTCCTTATTGGGTATAGCATCTGATCATGATCTTGCTTGGAGGAAAATACTTTGGGCAGAGCCATTCCAGCATAGGATGTAGTTACCTGGATAGTTTGGATGAAAAAACATACAATCTCTTTCACTGTGTCACTTTCCCAAGGAGTATGCAGAAAAGGAATTAAGAAATTACACACCAGAAATCTTGAACTGTTTTTTTGTACTGTTATTAACATATTTGTTATTAATGATGTTGCAATATGTTGCATGTTGTTTGCCCCAACACGGAATGTGGGTTATTAGTTAAAGTTAAGTGATGGAGATCGTGTTTAGTTTTTTCTTAATTATTATTAATCTTAAGGGTGCAGCAAATTAAGGGTTAAAGCAGTACAAATGCATTAAAGCTTGCCTGAATGTTTTGCCAAATAACTGAGATCTCAAGGGAGAATGTATGAATACAATTAACACTACTCTGCATGGATTTCATCTATAGCACCATTCAGCCCAAACACAGAAACGTCTTCTCATTGGTTTGTCCTGCAAGGGTTTCTGGGAGGAACATACTAACGAGAAGAAATAATGAATGCTTGTGGGTTCTTCTTTTTTTGCATTAGGGTGTGATGCACAACCCATTTCTTTAGAAGGGTCTTGCAGGCAACAGTTATAATATTGTTAACACCTTATTTTCAGTTTTCAAAAAATGACATGTTTTTATAACATCTTTATTACTAATTAATCTTGCATGGCTAGTGCTTTCATCATCATCGTCATTTATTTATTTACACTGCGTTTCTAATTTATATTAAACGGGACCCTTGCAATAATTTAAGGATGAAAGGCCTTGCTTACAAGAGCTTACCATTTTGAGGCCCATTCAAAGGTCGAATTTCGAATTTGTGAATTTTTGAAATTTGAATATACTCACAATTCAACTGGGAGGTTATTTAAGAAAAAAATTGAAAGTCTAATATTCGATCAAATGTTTCCGACACGAAAATTTGATTCGCATTCGATTCATACTAATTGAGTTTTTAAAATCTTGAATGTGTGAATTTGGACACTCCAAAATTCGACCCTTGGTAAATCTGCCCCTTAGTGTTTATTATTACAGTTTGGATCTCGGCCTGCAGAGAAACGCAGGACAAGAATCTGCCCCCACTGCTCCTCTTCTGCTGCGCTGTCTGCACCCAGAAACATTACTTCCGCTTGGGCACAGGGAGACACGCAGACGAAATCCACCACATCTGTCTGCTCCCAAGTGGAGTTCATGGTTCTGGGTGCAGAAGAGGAGCAGCGGGGGAGCGGATTCTGATCCCGCGCTTCTCCATAGGCCAAATTCCATATGGCGTGGCCCTAGCCTAAAGGTTGGCCCCTTCAGAACACAAAATCATGCTGAGATATGAAATAGTCGGTTTTATATAGTATCTTTGGTCACATTGCGTGTGTGCTGTAGCGATGGCAACCTTGGGGTGATTTTTGGCATGTCCTTTTACACCCAGACTATACACATTCTCCACCCAAGGCCAGGGTATAAATCTGGGAAAAATACTATTTTGTTAACATGGTTTGAAGATAATCTTAAAGCCAACAATGGTGTCCCAGGCCAAAAGCTGTCATACATTTCCTTATAATAATATGTATCGTCACCTTTAGAATAACTGTTGCATGGTAAAGCACTCTTTGTCTATTCCCTGCTTTGTGGTAGTCTGTGTTTGTATTTTATGGCAGTTGTTTTGCAGGTTTATTTGCAAATATGAAAATTATCTTGTATAAATAGTCTGTGTGTATATTTATAACCAGTTCCCTGCCAAAGTTATAGGACTCCCAGATAGATCCTGCAATTTGACATAGACACAGAAGTAGTTTCTATTTAAAAATATACCAAAGTGTAGGTGTATCACATTTTATGGTGTATCAGTATGGTTTGCCAATCCAGATGTGTCTCCTTGCATATAATTAATGGAAATAGGTTCTCTGAAATAGTTCTGTCTACGAACATCTGCCCCACCCAAGGGAGAATTGATATTGTTATTGGAAGGCTTATAAAATACCCACTTACTCATAAATCCTTTACAAAACGAGATAATTGGTCTTATTTATAGTCTGACCTTTGCATGGAATCCCATTCCTTCATTCACTCTCATCAACTGTCCTGCGTGTTTATCATTGTTTTATTGTGATGTCTTAGGGGAGGTTGTCAGACTTTTGCATACAATTTACCACGTATATAAACATGGAAGTGGAATAAGCATGATACAGAGATTAATATGCCTTTGTTTCACCTGAGAAAGAGTTATAATCCTGAAATGTTGTGCACTGTACTTTTTTCTGCAATAAGTGTGGCTTAAAGCCTTGCACCTTAATAACTTGTGTTGTCCCAAGTTCCTAAATCCTTTGTTTGGTGAAATACTTCTATAGTGACACCGTTGGGACTGGGAGCGCCAGTGAAAAAAGATGGAAGGAAAGTCTGTTTGGAGGTGTGCTTATTGTATTATTTATGGTGTCTTGTCCATCTCTGCCATGGGGGTAAAGGCCTGGTGCCCAGGGCCTACTAAACCAAACAAAAGAAGTGTTTTCTCTAAAGTTATTGTCGCACATTAAATTTTCTCCCTTCGTTTTGGAAAAGACTTAAGGGAAACCAATTCTGAAAATTGCATTAGGATGATCCCAGCAAGTCTAGTTCAGTGGGCCAGAGACCTATACTTGGGGGAGTCTGGTTACTGGAGTACGTCCCAGATATGTTTCATCACTCCACAGAAAACATGAATATATATATATATATATATATATATATATATATATATATATATATATATATATATATATATATATATATATATATATATATATATAGTTTATAAAACAGATCTGAAGCAAACAACAAGCAGCTTGGTGTAAAAACTACATGTTTAAAAAATGTCTGGGCTGTTCTGATATTTACAGGAACATTATTACTTATTGACAAAAAAATGCATAATAATTGTTGGTTGTTCAGACTAGAGATTTTTTGCTGTCTGCGTTTGACTGTTCAGAGGAAAGGAATTTGGGTTATGAGTGTGTTAAGGGCTGCAAAAAAAACAGGATTTGGCATCAGTGATTTCCTGCAGTTGTTCACTGAGTAAAGACGTGCATTTAAATTGCAGAAAATACCTTACTACTTCTGGCATCACCTACAGAATTAACCAACTGCACTCTACACAGCATCCATGGGTGCCATCTTATCTTTCTTCGGTCATCATCTGTAACGGAGCGCTGTATTGGTGTATGCACAGTTAAAGCAGTCTTCCAGTTTGTAGCCAAAGGTGCAGTGCATTGTGGAAGGGAAGGAAGTGGACCCAAAGAACACCTTATCACAAAGATAGATCCAGATCATTTTACATAAACATTTATGCAGTCTCTCTCCAGACATTCTAAATGGTTATGATTTATACACACAGGCCAGCATTCCCTCTAACTTGGGTGCTTGATCATGCACATGCAAATCTTGAGGTGCACTCAACATATTTTAGTGTGTACAAAGATATTTCTCAGCCTGCATTTATAAGCAGGCTGAGAAACCACCCATTGTGCCCTTAGCCTTAAACATTGGCATAGTGACTGTTATGAGAATATTCCTGTGTCCCCAGAGTATCCACACAAGAATACATGTAGTGGCACGCACTGAAATTGCCTCCCATTTGAATAGAAGTCAGGTGATGGGATTTCTTGGTACAGGTGCATGGAGTCAGATAATTTTCCATGTAAGCACTCTCGGAAATACTAATTTGCGTAAAGTCCGAGAGTAAAATTACCCAGAAATTTAAACCTTTGTTCATTTACAATAATAAATAAAAAAAAATAATTTAAAACCTGAGTTCCCATTCGTCATCATTTGCACAGAGGCAGTGTGTACAAGTTTGTATAGGCAAATCCTTATCTGTTCCCTTGTCCTTTAACTAAGGCCATTGTAAGGTGAGCTTGCATGGAAGCTATCACTGTCTGTATTTAAAAAGCTACTCGTATTTTATTTTTGGTATTTACTAAATATAATATTTTACTAAGGCAAAACATTGCAATGTGGTCCCTACCATACTAATTGCCTCTTTTCTACCATATGCAAAAGCACAGTGTATTGTTCACTGCAGCCAGTAAATGCATCGTATCCGTAAAATATTTTCTGTTTTTTGTAATGTATGTAACCTGCTTTGGTGTTTTTATGGAACAAAATCTGGCATCAAATGCCTATGAATATGGTAATATATGACAGCATTAAAAATGAAATTTATTATTTTTACATGTTCATTACAGGATTAGAGATGCACCAAATCCATTATTTGCATATGCAAATTAGGGTAAGAAAAATCACCATTTACTTCTTTGTGTGACAAAAGGTCACATTATTTTAAGGTTACGAATTTAGTTCAGCCAGGCACTTGGATTAATCCCGAATCCTGGTGAAAAAGGCTGAATCCCGACAGAATCCTGGATCCCTAGACAGCGCTGCACAACATTTTCCATGCAGCAGGTTGATTATCAGTGCTAACCTTTTGGAGCTGGCTGGATTATTCTAAAATGGAAATGTCCTGGAACAGAGTCTGTGGACACTTAGCTTGTCTGAATACCACCTTATAATTAACCTTTTAGTATCTTGCCTGCTGATTAGTATCTTGCCTGTTTTTGTGTGTCACTGTGTGGGTGTCTGTAAATATAACTTAGATTGTAAACTCAGTTATAGCGGTGGACTGAAGTGATTTGATTTATAAATCTCGTGTCTCAAAATGAAAGCCCTTTGCAGATGAGTTGTAGGATGGATACGAAAGGATTTTGGACCTATTTTTTGGTATTATTTGAAATGTATGAGATTGTGGAATAGCTGAGCCAATAATGAAAAAGAACTGGCTATTTACTGAATAGAAGTAACCAAAGAGGACTTTTGAGTAGCATTAAACCTTGGGAAGCTTGGGAGTCCAAGATGGAGCAGCAGAGTATGCCATTGTAACTAACTACACCTACTTAAGGGAAATCCTGAGGGATGCATGAACACAGACAAGAAGATGGCATTGGAAATGTATGCATTAAGCAAGGCAAGGCTGAAGATGAACAGCAGATTGGTTATAGGCTGTAGTAGGAACATTATCTATCTTTGATAATACCTATTAAAAATGTCCATTGGCAAAAACAGGTGGAACTCACCTTAGCAGCTCGTGCAACTTGAGCAAAGAGTGAGAGCACCAGATAAATGTAGAGAAGGAGGCACTTCTAAATACATGATGTGTTATTTATAAAACTGATGCTACTGTAGTATGGCACATTTTGAGGTAATAGCCCAGGGGTGCCCAACCTTTTTTACCCATGAGCCACATTCAAATGTAAAAAGATTTGGGGAGCAACACAAGCATGAAAAAGTCCTTGGAGATGCCAAAAAAGGGCTGTGATTGGCTATTTGGTAGCACCTATGCGCACTGGCAGCTTAAAGGGGGCTCTACTTTGCACTATACTTGTTGTTATGCAATTAAAACTTGCCTCTAAGCCAGGAATTCAAAAATAAGCACCTGCTTTGAGCACACTGAGAGCAACATCAAATGGGTTGGAGAGTAACATGTTGCTCATAAGCTACTGGTTGGAGATCACTGTAATAGCCTATGAGTAAGTAGTAGTAGCCTATTACTACAGTAAACTGGTAGTAACTCTGTGGAATTGATCCCCCTAGTGGCAGTTTTTTAGTTCAATGATGTAAGTTCATTGAACTATGATGATATTCAGACAGTTTCATTATGAGTATGTTCCTTTTTTAATTACAGAAAACCAGCTGATTTGCAAAATCTTGCACCGGGAACACACCCTCCATTTATAACCTACAATCATGAAGTGAAAACCGATGTGAATAAGATTGAAGAGTTCCTGGAAGAAGTGCTTTGCCCTCCAAAGTAAGTTGTTTTGTTTTATTCACTCACAGGATCAAGTTGTCTTGCAAGTGGTTGTATTTAAGTGACCTTCCCACATTTTGGCAATTTATTCCACACATTCATCATTTGGCCCTCTAATGTAATTCGGATGCAGCTTACTGTGGCTTTTGCTTAATATATATCTCTTAGCTGTGCTACAGCAATTGTACAAACTGCAGTACATTTCATTAAAGGGGAAAAACCTTTTGTGCTTTTGGTTAAATATTATACATACAGTCAAGAGGCTACTAAAGTGTAGACATAAATCAAATTTAAAAAATGCTCTAAGCTCAGACAAGTGTACAATGTGCCATGTATACTTTACATTCTGAGAAGGTACTAATACAAATATCACATTTAATGCTTCATACAGATATCGCAAGTTAGCAGCAAAGCATCCAGAGTCCAACACTGCCGGCATGGACATATTTGCCAAATTTTCAGCATACATTAAGAATTCTCGACCAGAAAACAATGAAGGTATGTTTATAGTGGCAATAGAAGGTATTGTTGGTTTTCCCCAAAATCAATTCTTGTCCTCCCATAGTGTCACGATTATGGTGCTTCTGGCTGCACATGATTTTACTGGTTACAAAAAGACATACATTCAAATATACGAACAGTTTACAAAAAACGGGGGAAAACGTGGAAAACCAATACATTGCTTCAAATATAGAATTTCCTGGTCCTGGAGGCAAGAAGAAACAAATGGGATAAACCCCCAGGGAAAGTAAATCCCATTCTAAGTCCGAAGTGCTGACTATTTATCAGTGATTTTAGGGGCAACTGGTAAGTGGACAATCCCCCCCTCCCTCAGGAATGCAAGGGGGTGCGGCCTAGCAGGACAAAGATTGAGTTTTTTATGATGTCTGGTCCGTAGGAACTGGACCAAGAATATAATAACCATAACTCCTTACAGGAACACCGTAGAGAAATGATATCATTTGTAGTGGTCACATTTCTTCCTACTGGGTCCATAGATTCCAAATATCAATACTGTGTGACCTGCCCCAGACATTCCCATCTGATAAACCCAGGGCCAAACCTAATCATGTTTGTACTCTTTTGAATGGTAATGTGGCATTTAATCCATAACCACTTTCTTATAGTGTTGGTACAACAGGTATGGATTCTGGGCTGATAAATATGCTTGCGTATATGTTATAGTGCAACCTCCACATCCTTCAGCCTTAATGTGTAAGTCTCTCCGCCTTGAGCTTTCACCCCTCCACATGGAATGACTGTTATCAGCCAGGGCTTGGAGAAGGGCATCACAGGCTGGGACCCCTTTCCACATGGCTGATTCCAGAACTTAAGCTGGCCATAGACGCAAAGATCCGATCGAGGATTCTTACGATTTTAGGGCCGCGTGTGGAGAGTCCCAACATTTTCCGTCCCATGGAGATCGGTCGTTTGGACGATCGGGCAGGTTAAAGATTTCTGCCGGCTGACGATAATATCTCTGCATGTATTGCCGATCTGACAATATCGCTGTGAGCTTCCCAATAGAATTTGTCTGGCATACTTTTGCACGATTGCTGTGACGGGCAGGACATCGGCTAGTTTGTTCTCTTTGCTGCTTTAATGTATCTGAATGGTTAGTGGCAGGTCGGGAAAGGGCACCGACCGATCGTTCGTCTGATATTCTGCTCGTCTATGGCCAGCTTTAGTGAAGAGAGGCCTGTTGCTTATCTGAGTTTGGTGAAGAAGTTTTTTTTCATAATTCCTTGGTCTGTTTTGTTAACTTTTACAGGCCTGTATCATGACACATAGGATGTATTGGAATTTCATCATGTCACCAAATTTACATGTTGGTCAAAGTTGATGTGAGAAAACCTTCATAAATTGTTTGTCATATAGATAATCTTATGAAGAAGCACTTTCATAGGTCGTGTTAAGTCATCAAGAAGCAAAGTGGAAGAAATTTAAAAACAAAACTTTATAAAAAGGCCCATATCAAAGTAGGTTTTAAAAAAGTTAGTCTTTACTATGCAAACGAATCCAGAGGACAAAAACAAACCCACCAGCTTTTCATGTGCTTATTTATCTTCACAGGGATTCAAGCTACTTGTTCATCATGAAGTTCAATAAATAAACATTCACTGTGTGCCTTTACCTATACACGGGCCGATAAAAGCTGCCGACAGACTGAGTCGGCAGCTTATTGGCCCGTGTGTGTGGGCCATCCAACGGGCTTCCCCAATCGATATCTGGCCGAAAGTGTCAGGTTAAAAAATCCCGTTGGATGGCGGCCGCATCTGTGCGTTAACTTGACATTGCCAAACTAGCGGATCTCTACGTCTATGGCCACTTTTAGACACGGAAGTTATCTGGCTTTCCCTTCCATAAGAAATGTAAACCAACCCTCATTGAGTCATTACCCACTCAGCCATTTGATGCCATTAGTATGTAGTACAGCTACAGTTGGACTATAGATTAAAACTGTAACTTTTCCAGGAGTTATTTTGAAAGCTGTAAAAAAAATAATTAGAAAAAATCTTTTTTAGGCTACATGCATATAGGTGCTTATGTCGAGTTTTATTGTCATAGGTGCTTATTAGCACTTGTAATTTGCGTTCAAGGGGTGCTGCATATGTTGAACATGCACCCAGTGCAGGCTTATATTCAGTATGGGGAGAGGAGATCTGGCATTGCGTACACTCTTGCATGTGCGAGTAGTGCATTTGTACTTTGCAAGAAATGTTAGGCACATTGAACACATAATACAAAGTCCAAAAATCATCTCTGTGTGTGTGTCCTTCCAATGTTCCCTCTAATTCCTTCTCAGCTATGTGCACAGTTTTTAAAAACTGTGTGCTCAGGTCAGAATTAATACAAAATTTTATATTTTCACACAAAATTTTTGTGCGCACCACAATTTGTTGTGTGTGCTGTCCTCAAAATGTGTGTGTGCTGTCCTCAAAATGTTTGTGCGCTGGCCTCAAAATGTGTGTGCACATGCACAAGCGAACACCTTACAGGGAAAATAGCTTCCTACTACTGTTTATATCCTGAACTTATCACAGAGCATTGCAGCCTACCCTTTTTGGACTAAAACTTTCTTGGTCATTGGTATTATGGTGTTACTTAACTAACACCAGTCCACATAGCGGTTTGGAATGAGCATCATGGTACATAAATGAGCAGCGTCAAACTGCATAAAGTACTTCTTATTCCTGCGTGGAGAGCTATTTTGCAACCTTGGCAAATAGTGATTTCAACTATTCATGCCTTTGCAGAACTTAATATAATGGCAATACGTGCCCTTAGTCTACCAAATACTTGAAGTTGGGCAGAGGCTCCTTCATTCTCTGAAAAGCAAGGAGTGTAAATTTGCCTTTTCTTAAAAAAAACTAAATGCTGAGAGAGATATTAGAGTTGGGACCTAATCCAGAAATCCATTCAGGATTCTAACAAATCTCAACACTTTTTGTGGGATTCAGATATATTTATAGAAGTCCTTAGGGGTGGACTTGTTTGTGCATAATAATGTTGTACTAATGTCAAAATACAATGTATTTTCTCGCCCTGGTTGCCTTGACAACAGTGGCTGCTTGGGACCCAGGGGAGATGTCATGACACCAAGTCATGTGATCGGTAAACTGTGGAGCGTATGTTTTGAATTTTGTAACTTTATTGATACTGATTTGGTTAAGCATCTTGACAAAGGTTTTTTAGACAGGAAACCAAAACTTGTATGTTTTCTATTTGAAAATGTAATAAAAAGTAAGAGACAGTCGGAGTGGGCACATTTACATTTTCTATGGTTTTAAGTTATTTGTATATGTATTGCTATTGAAAGCAGTGTTGTCTGTTCCTTTCTAGTCTCTGCCCTGATGGCTCAGACTGTTGATACAATGTAAGACAAGGCAGCTGATTAACAGATCTGACTTTGCTGGGGAACCAAGACTTTTGCAACATTGTTTAAAATGTAACAACCAGGAGTTAAGCAAATGCTGCTTTCAATAGCAATTGTTTTTACAAATAACTTTAAAAGCACTTAAAGTTTTAATAAATGTATATTAGAAGGTTGCTTGGAGTGAACTGATAAGAAACAGGCGATTCAGAACTATGTAAACATGATACCAGCCAGCGGCATGCCTGGTGTAATAAATAGCATGGAGGAGTAAAGCACTCTGAGGCACTAGTCTCTTGTAATGGATGGAATGCATAGCTGTGTTCAACAATTAACTATCTAGCGTTTCAGCAGAGCCTTCGCAAGACACAGCATGGATTCTGCCATGCAAATCTGACCATACACGGACAGGTTTAAACTGCCAATTCAGGCCCTTCATATTTAGTCTACAGCTTCTCTGCCCTTGTATACTCCCTTATTGATGGCCTCTATGATGGCTATCTGGCCAAAAAGTGGTCACTGGCTTGAAAATCCCATTGGGCAAGGACTGCATCATTATTTTAATACTGTCCTCTCCCTAGGGTGTGCATAGGCCTCTCTGGCCTACATGGTGGAGGGCTGCTAATGGAAGCCAGTGTTAACCACTCCCTGTTTTTAAACCACACCCACTTTAAACCACACCTTTATTACCACAGGACCATGTCCACATTAATGGTGGTAGCATACCAAAAAAACAAATGGTTGGTGCTTACTGCAGGGATATCACTTTTTACTCATATGTGAAACAAGTAATATTAAGACATATGCTTAAATCCATATGCCTCCTTCGCCCCCCCCAGCACATGATGAAAACGCCTTAGAGTCCACTAACAAAATTTTTTTAATGCTAATAACCCCCCAGAACAAACCCCTACCAGGCTTATGTTTCACAAGCAGAGCAGGGCACACATTGCACCTACAGGGAGCATAGGGAAGGCTGAATATGACCCGCACAGAGAAGGCAGAACAGAGCAGGATACATGGAAACTTATCGGGACCACTCTAAGATGTACTACATGCAGTGACACAATGCTGGTGCCCCTTCATTTGAGGTGTAAACATCTGAACAATACGTGTGAACAATACAGGGGATTACAGTCTGAATATGAAACAATGCAGGGGACAGTTCATTTCAGTACTGATACCTTTTAAATCTTAAAGTGGCCATACATGGAGAGATCCGCTCGTTTGGCGATGTCGCCATCGCCAAACAAGCGGATCTCCCTCCGATATGCCCAGCTTGAGGTGGGCAATATCGGGCTGATCCGATCGTGGGCCCTAGGGCCCAACGATCGGATCCTAACGATGCCCAAACGGGCGGTCGGATCGCGGGACCGCATCAACGAATCGATGCGGCCACGATCCGACGGGATTTTCTGTCCCATCCGATCGAGATCTGGCCGACTTTCGGCCAGATCTCGATCGGTGAAGCCCGTCGGGGGGCCCCATACACGGGCCAATAAGCTGCTGACACGGTCTGTCGGCAGCTTTTATCGGCTCGTGTATGGCCACCTTTACACATACCAGACACAACAGACAACGGCAATGTAAGTGAGTTGTTCCTATGGTGGTAAAGTACTGTATGTTCTGCTTCTGGGATTCACAGTCAGTGCTGTCACATTGCATCTGTAACTACTAAGCACTCCAGAAAAGTCCACCTGTGTTAAATGAATTGGTACAAATACAAAGAGCAATAAATGAAGTGGTATAGAAAAAAGGGTGTGAATATCGGATGTCATTGTTTTTACCTAAGTGGCTATTTCTGATTTGTCCTACCATACCTCTGTCTATTTTGTCCTATTTGTGTCCTGTTCTGTCCTGTTGACATGATATAGTTTGCCAAACAGTACAAGCTTCATTTTCAGGGCTGGATTTACATAGTGGGCGCCCCTAGGCCCACTGCCATTCGTTGCCCCGTCCTCTCCCCTTTATTCGTGTACATTTTCATCAACGGGACCGGAGCAATGGGGATTGGCACACAGAAAATTTAAAAAACTATTTTTTCTCCTGCGCATCCCCAGTTTTGAATTGTGGGCGTGGTTGGGCATCTTATCGCCCCCTAAAATCCTGCCGCCCTAGGCCCGGGCCTTGGTAACCTTTCCACAAATCGAGGTCTGTCCATTTTTACTCTGTGTACGTTAGTTATGTACAGCAGATATAAGCATTGGAATTTACCAGGAGGCAAGGGTATGACTTTTTTCCTTTTACATCCCCTTACTGATTGTAACATTTCTAGTATGACATTTCCATTACCAATGCATGTGGCTATGCCAGTTGTTTATTTAATTGATCTCTCTTTATCTAGCACAGGCATAGGTAACTTTGTGACTATTCTTTTTATAGCAGGTATGTGGTGCTGTATGCATACTAAAAAAATTATTTATATATATATATATATATATATATATATATATATATATATATATATATATATATATATATATATATATATATATATATATATATATATATATATATATATATATATATATATATATATATATATATATATCTGCATACCATACCTGCTCACTCAAAAGGAAGGACATACAAATCTCCATATTGGTGTTCTGTGTTTATCACAACACTTTTCAAAGTAAGATGCAGAAAGAAAAACTTCATGCAAAACACAATGACATTTAAGCAATTATGACATAACATGCGATACAGTTTAGGCATGCCTGTCCTATCTCAGCTCAGCTTCTTTATACTAGTACCAAATCATTTCTGTTAGTATCTGGCATTTTTATTGTCTGTTCCACAATGAGCTAGAACAGTGATCCCCAACCAGTAGCTCGTGAGCAACATGTTGCTCTCCAACCCCTTGGATGTTGCTCCCAGTAACCTCAAAGCAGGGGCTTATTTTTGAATTCCAGGCTTGGAGGCAAGTTTTGGTTGCATAAAACCAGCTGTACTGCCAAACCAAGCCTCAATATAGGTTGACAATACACATGGGGCTACCAAATGGCCTATCACAGCACTTACTTGGCACCCCAAGAACATTTTTCATGCTAGTGTTGCTCCCCAACTCCTTTTAATTCTGAATGTTGCTCACAGGTTCAAAAGGTTGGGGATCCCTGAGCTAGAATGTTCTTATCAATCTAGTGTCAGAGATTTAATCGCCTCTTCTTGGTGCGACAATCTCCCCAAACTGCCTTCCGCCTGCTATAATGAGAAAATGCCAGCGCAATGGCACTTGCGGCGTTTCGATTTCCGAAGTCGCCAGAAGTTGCCTCACGAGAAAACTTCGGACGACTTCAGAAATCGAAGCACCGCGAGAGCAATGCTGCAGGCAATTTTTCATTTTAGCAGGGGGAAGGCAGTCCGTGTGCCCCTGCCCTAATAAGTGTGTCCCAACCAAGATGCCAATAAATCTTTCTAAATCAAAAAGATTAAGATTGCAGGTGACTTTATCTAGAACTTTTATTTGTGGTAGTCCTTGATGGAATTGTGTTGTGCATCTTTTGTACAGCACTGCCCTCTAATGTTTGCAGGAATTATTTCTCCTTCTTTACAGTGATTATTCATGCATACCTCCCAACATTTTGGAAGTAAAAAGAGGGACAAAAAAAATTTTTCCGCACGTAGCGCAGCAATTTTTTTGACCACACCCATTTCTGTGGCCACACCTCCTAATTACCATGTTTGTTTTACAAAATTTGGCAGGTTATGAAAGTTTGAAAATATTTCCTGGCAAAAGCACAGCTGTGAATCTAATAAGGCTGTACACGAACTTGTCCACGAATCATGACAACAAAGGACATAGACTATTAGTGGCACTGGACATTGCTAAAGCCTTCGACACAGTCGAATGGGCATACCTGTGGCAGGTGATGGGCAGAATGGGGATTGGTCCGAAATTCCTAGCTTTTACCCGGCTGCTATATGCGAAGCCTTCCGCGCTGGTAACTGTCAACGGTATATCCTGCCCTCACTTTGCTCTCACGCGGGGAACACGACAAGGCTGCCCCCTATCCCCACTCTTATTTGCTATAGCAATCGAACCTCTGGCGGCCGTTATAAGGCGTGATCCAGAAATAGTTGGTTGGAAACTTGGGCCTATCCAGGAGAAAATTCAAATGTACGCGGATGACTCCCTTGTCTACCTGGCGGATAGCGGCAAATCATTGGAACGACTGACGGAGGTTCTTACCACTTTCGGTAATTTTTCGGGCCTAAAGGTCAATCTATCCAAATCTAGTGTGCTTCCAGTGGATTCCGGACCTGAAGCAAATGCTCCTCTTACCCCTGCTTTGACTGTGGTCTCAAAGTTTAAATACCTGGGGATAGAAGTTTCACTACCAACGTCTTCATATTGGGACCTGAACGTGTTCCCATTACTGGGCCAGGTGGAGTCCAAATTTAAGCAATGGGCCTCACTTCCACTTACTCCGCAAGGCAGAATAAGTTTGATAAAAATTACCATTCTCCCTAAGATCCTATATGTATTATCACACTCTCCTATAGCCATCCCTTCAAGTTATTTTCGTGCTTTGGATAAGCTAACGGGACCCTTCATATGGGGAGCAGGACGACCCCGATTAAGACTTGGAATCCTAAAGAGATCAGCTTTGCATGGGGGTGCGGCTTTACCGGACTTTGAGCTTTACTTTTTAGCTACCCAACTTGCTCACATCAAACCTTGGGTCACTGCGGACCCACGCTGCCTATCTGTAACTCTTTTGGAGTTGACCAGGAAACCAAGGATACCTACTATGCTAGGTACCACACAGGCAGTGCTGCCTGCGAAGAACACCCCTTCATTCAACTAGGTCAGAAAATGTGGATACGCGCCCTATCTTTGTGCCTTACCCAAACGAAGCACCCTGACACCCCTATATGGAACAACCATCTACTCAAAGAGTTCCAAAACATAGAATCCGCAGGGCCATGGTCTAGCAAAGGAATAACAACCATTAATCACATTATCTCTGATAAATCACTCAAGCCGTTTGTGGTACTTCAACAGGAGTTCGGAATTTCAGAATCTTCCTGGTTACTGTATGAGCAGGTCAAACATGCATTCCTTGCTGACCCCTTTAAGTTGGGTAAACCCCCCTTTTGTAGAATATTAGAGCTGCAAGATAACCAACACTTAATTTCCAACTTATATGATGTGCTGAGATTTTGTAAACATGATAGACTTAGTCCCAATCTACTTGCAATCTGGCAGGAAGATATTCCCACGTTGACAGCCGAGGAATGGCAGGATGCTCTAGAAGCCCCTAGATTTGTCTCGCCAAATGCTGATCATAAAATGATTCAGAGATACATAATTCATAGAGCATACTTCACACCGGTGCGGCTGAACAGAATAAATCCACAACTTTCCCCAACTTGCACCCGCTGCAAGGTGAATACCGGCACTTTTATACACATGCTGTGGGAATGCCCCAACCTGAATCTTTATTGGCGTGAAGTGTTCCGTACTATTTCAAATGCAGTTTCGGTGGAAATACGACCCACCCCAGAACTGGCTACACTTAACATAGGCGAAGGCTTCCAATTTAACAGGTATCAATTGACTACGATCAGGCAAAGTCTTTTCCAGGCCCGTAGACATATAACGATGAGATGGAAAAGTCCAGAGGCCCCGACTCACAAAAGTTGGTTGGAACAAATGAAGCTCTACATTGATAGGATGCAATATTTGTTCACTAAAAGAGCCTCCTCTGGAAAATTTGACTTAATATGGGGAAACTGGCCCTCTTCCTAGTAGTTTTGTAGACATATAATGGCTCTTTACCCTTTAAAGCCCCCCCTATAAGAGGTTATGTATCACAGACTCCCATTCTAGATGATTGATGATGGCCTATTTTGTTGTATCTGTTTCACAAGCTGTATGTATGATGATGTGAATATGACATGCGACGGATACCAGGCTAATTTGGTTTCGCAAACTGAATGTACCTTGCATAATGTTTAATACCATGAATACAATGCGGGTATGTTCAACTGTATGTCATGTTTTATCTTTACAATAAAGGTTATGATGTTAAAAAAAAAAAGTTTGAAAATATTTCTCCTTATCTAAACTGTGTTTTTGTGTCTCAAAATTGTTACAAAGTATCTTATTTGCACCTGTTAGCTATTCTGGGCTCTCTGCTAAAAGCCAATTGAGAAACTTTGTTTCTTTTTCTGGCTGTTCAGTGCAGAGAAAAGAGGGACTTTCCAGTACAAATGAGGGACTGCGGGTTGAGCTGTCAAAAGAGGGACTGTCCCTCCGAAAAAGGGACAGTTGGGAGGTATGTTCATGGCAATCCCTCCCAATCCCTTCTAAGAGTAAACTGTACATTTCCTGCTGGTAACCAGCATACATATTCAATTTAATATACATAATAACCCCAATCTCAATATTTGTTTGTCTGGATAACTTTATTTTATCCTATTTTTTCTTTAATTCTTTCACCAATTTACTTAATTATTATTGAATTGGTATTGTTTAATGCTGAAACTGCTTACAGTTAGTTTTAGGAATCTAGGGGTGTTAAGCTTATTTTAGTATTAATCTTTGTAATTATTGTGTTGTCATGGGGATGTCTATGGCTGGTATTTTGGGAAACAAAATCATATATTTGTTTACTAGGTGAAACAAGGTGACCATTCAGTGTATTGCCAGCTGTTCTCTGCATATTGGGTTGAGTAGAGATTGTATTTATATGATCTGCATACAACTGCCTTCTGTGTGTTTCTTATGCAGTTATTACGTTTTTCCTCAACAAACATGCAATAAACATTTTTAAATGAAAAGAATTACAATTTCTCACATTTACAAAAAATACCTCTGTTTGAAGTTAATTTCAGTCGATGGCCACATACAATGTGCATGTCTCTATTATTATACCTGTGTGTGTCATCTCCACCTCTTGTTTGCCCAGCCAGAAGTTGTTGAGTGACCTCTTGTGTCCTGTACTTTTATTATGTGTAACTCATACATGAGTGAAACATGGGTTTATGTGTCCTCTTATCTGGCAGCACTTGAGAGAGGCCTTCTGAAAACCCTGCAGAAGCTTGATGACTACCTGAATTCCCCTCTGCCTGATGAGATTGATGAGAACAGCTTGGATGATATCACACAATCTAACCGCAAGTTCTTGGATGGGGAGGAGATGACTTTAGCTGACTGCAACTTACTGCCTAAACTTCATATCATCAAGGTAAACTAAGCTCAGCAATTTAAACATGACTAAGCACTTTGTATCAGTGAATGGAAAAGTATACCCCCACTTTTTGGCATTAGTTTGTTCATTTGGGTTGATGTAATAAAGGTGAATGAGCAGTATATGAACTTCCAGACACGTTTTTTCCTTCTACATGGATTTTCTATTCCATTAGTGAAATCTGTTGACTATGATTGTCTGGGTAGAAAAAAAAAATAGTGGAAGGAGAACCAGCACTCTCGATAAATCCAATTACTCGTGCCTGGGTGCAGTCGACATTTTAAATAGATACTTCACACTACTATCATATATAGAGTTCAGCCGTACAGCTTTCAATAGGTCTAAGAGATTTACTGGAATTGCGAGGAGATCTGTGGAAAGACCCACTCCCAGTTGTAAGGGTGTATTAAATGGTGATGTACCATTACGATGAAGTTTATTAGTCATTTAATGAGTAAAGTTTAAAATCCCCTCGCAATTAAAAGGTACTCGCTTATCAGAGCCGTTGGTTCAGCCTCTCGAGATTTAGTACTATTATGAGCCACTGAACATATGTAATTACCAGACCGTACTGGAGGGCCTCTGGGGCCAACGGAACTGGTTCGCCCACGTGGTGCTGGAACCTTGATGGGACAAAAGGGACACTGACCAACTAAGGGACAAGGGTGTTTTTATTTCCTTTAGATTCTACGGTTTAGTTAACAGGGTCCTCTTTACCTCCTGTATCAATTAATATGTATATGTAATCAGTATGTTTGATATATACACCTACATTACTGCTGCAAAATACATTGGAGCTTTATAAGTGTGTGTGAATAATATACATATATTTTACGTGGTTGAAAACATGGTGACTAATTTATTTATCAGTATAATTATTATCAAACTGACTGACATGTTTGCTCTTATAAGTGTATGTAACTTTTCTAACCTGGCTACATCACTGGTTAGTCACTTGCATGACAGTCCATAATATATGCTTCATTAGTAGAGTTTCATTTATCCTCCATAACCAAATCTTTGTATTTTGCCAGGTGGTGACCAAAAAATACCGGGGATTTGAAATCCCCAAATCTATGACTGGGATCTGGCGATACCTGAGCAATGCATACAGCAAGGATGAGTTCACCAACACGTGCCCAGGAGACCGGGAGATTGAAATGGCTTACGCCGATGTAGCCAAGAGGCTTGCCAAGTGAACTGTATATGAAGTCCACATTGAGGCCTTAATTTTTTTTAAATGTTTTTTTTCACGAACATTGTTCTTTTCTGAAGACACTTGGAGAAAAATAACCTTTTTTTAAAATGTTTATTATGTATTATAAAAAATAACTTCATCCCGTTCCAAAAACAATCACTGTTAAAGGAATTTCTTTGGTAAAAAAATTTGGCCTGACAAAATATTTATTGAATTGAAATAGTTATCAGTGTAAAGTGTACAACCCCTTTCTGTTTGGGGTAATGTTAAACAGCTCTTACCCTTATAATTCAGTTTCGTTATTTCAAATTTACCTTTAAAATTATGGAACACCACCTCTGAAGCGCTACCAGTAAAATGCCACGCAAACCTGTAAAGTAAAAGAACAAAAATGAGTCCAACCAACATTAGCCTGCTCAATAAGTCTGAAGACCTTTTCATTGGTGAATGAAGGGTTAATACTGTTTGTATATGGTTTGGATTGGTGCTGAAATTTACCTTGTCCATGGCCACTGTTAGGTCCAACATTGACCCTGGCATTTCAAGTACACAGAGGCCCAAACAGCCCCCCTCAGACCTAATTAATTGTTACTGTCTATGCCAATTTACAGCAGCCCCTCTGGCATAATACAGATTCTGTAGATTGGGTTTGGGTTGGCCCACCGGTCCCTGGCAGCAAGTGAGGTATCCAAAAGACAGTTATGGTGAGATTTGGGGGTGAATATGTATTCATATACTCATTTTGTTTGGGGGTGGGAAATATCTATTTTTTTATATTTGATAGGAGGGCATTTCATTTACCCTGCCTATAAATCTAATGTATGATTCTGCAGCTAGAATCCATTGCCAAATTATACCTACCAGCTCTCAGGAGCTTCAGTAACAGCTCAAGGATCATTGTATAATGGCCTCCACTGAGTCATTTCCAAGTCCCAAGTAACATTTTTTTTGCTAGTATTGAACCCCAAATAAATAAAGTTCAATAAATTAGTGAAGCTAACATGTTTTGGTTAATTAAACAACAATCAGGCCTTCCCATGTAGAAGAAAATAAAATCCCCACTTAGCAATCCAGGCAAGCAGATCATTGCTGAAATATACAGTCATGCTGCAGAAATGACTCTCTAGATCAGCCTGTTAGGTTGTATTACTGGCAGTGGCAGAACCAGCATTACTTCCTCCTCATTTATTAATAATACACACATTTCTTGCCATTTAGCATCCCTGTTAAATAGTATAAGATATAAATCTTACTGAATTATATCTATACAGCATGTACTATATACAGTATGCTATTATTTTTGCTAATTCTTGAAAAACTTTTTCCTTATTGCTGTAAGACGGAGGCAATAATCTTGGTTTAACAAACCGCTTTTTTATCATTATTTTCCTCCTTTTATGTACTGTATATTAATTAAAGAAGATTTATTTCAGAGTTGTGTGTGAAATAAATAAACATTCTTCTTTTATTATTTAGTATCCAAGTGAAGGCTGAGTAGTAAAAGCCTCATGATATGGCAACTAAAGGCAGATCTAAAATGTACCGTGTGGCTTCTGTTTTATTGTGAGTATTGGTTTTACATCATTCTGGGCTATCATAGTGAGTAATGGAGTGATCCAGCCATCATTTCACTCCTATGCAACTCAAGCAAATGTACAGACACATAAGAGAATCTTTCTACGAATACTCCAATACTCCACTGGCTTGGTTTGTTTTTATTATAAAACCAGGGGACCTAAAGGGGGTAGACTAAAGTTATAAAACTGCTCCAGTTTTATAACTTTTATGTGTCCCTGTTATTGCACATGGGTTTAACTAACTGAGAAATTTGGTGTTTCCCAATTAACTGCATCAGTATTTGTTTGCTTTTAGTGTAAGCAATAAAGTTACATTTTCCATGGCAATACTTATAACCACCATAGACAGGGCCACTTGCAACCCTCAGCACCCCAACGCTCACACACTACCACCCTAACCTCCATTTGCACCCCTACTGCCTCACCTGTTCCCTGCTGCTGGGCGGGAGGGGAATTCAAATTCTATAGCCCAGTCCCCAGTTAACGTGCGGCTAGTGGGCTGCATACTGCCCCCAGGTTTTTGCCATCCTATGCCCTGTCCTTTGCGGCCTGCCCTCAGATCTGGGCTTGACCATACAGTTCTTACCTTGCATAGAAAATAAAGTTCATTAATCCAGTTTTCTCCTGGTGCAAACGACTCACTCATGTTATGAGTTACAGACCTTGTATAATAAGGTAGCTTTAGTATGAATCAGTCACCCTAACAGCCCGCCCAATATCATGAGATCCACTACAGCTTTTTCATTTAACACTTAAAAATCACTTTAAAGGGATACTGTCATGGGAAAAAAAAATTTTCAAAATGAATCCGTTAATAATGCTGCTCCAGCAGAATTCTGCACTGAAATCCATTTCTGAAAAGAGCAAACAGATTTTTTTATATTCAATTTTTAAATCTGACATGGGGCTAGACATATTGTCAATTTCCCAGCTGCCCCAAGTCATGTGACTAGTGCTCTCATAAACTTCAATCACTCTTTACTGCTGTACTGCAAGTTGGAGTGATATCACCCCCCTCCCTTCCCCCCCCCCAGCAGCCAAACAAAAGAACAATGGGAAGGTAAACAGATAGCAGCTCCCTAACACAAGATAACAGCTGCCTGGTAGATCTAAGAACAACACTCAATAGTAAAAACCCATGTCTCACTGAGACACATTCAGTTACATTGAAAAGGAAAAACAACAGCCTGCTGGAAAGCATTTCTCTCCTAAAGTGCAGGCACAAGTCACATGACCTGGGGCAGCTGGGAAATTGACAAAATGTCTAGCCCCATGTCGGATTTCAAAATTGAATATAAAAATATACGTTTGCTCATTTGAGAAATGGATTTCAGTGCAGAAGTCTGCTAGAGTAGCACTATTAACTGATGCGTTTTGAAAAAAACATTTTTTCCCATGACAGTATCCCTTTAAGTCAAATATTTCTTGGTACAACATTTTCAAAATAGTTGATATTTTGGAAGCTTTGAAACCATGTTTTGCAGCAAAACTATATTTTTTGCTCACCCATGTGGTTATTGTGATGGTTGACACCTTAAAAATATATACAGTACCGGTATATTCCTCTTTATTATGCAACACAAAATCTGTTATATAATAATGGCCGAGATGCACAAAGTTCTCCAGGAGCAGTTTCCTGAAACTGTCAGGTACTCACAATTACTTTTTGTGACTGTTCTGCTATACTGTACTTACCATGATGTCACAGCTTCAGGCATATTTAATCAAATATAAAATATTCTTGTGGTTAAGAAATTGTTTAAGTATTTCTTGTTTACTTTATAGTTTTATCAAGCAATGCATGTATGGGCAGACTTTATTAAGAAGCATACAAAAAGTGATCCAATAGTGCCCAATAGTGATGTGCGGGTCGGGCTTTTGCCGGCCCACCATCTGCCCTCCTACCACCCACGCCCGCCTGAGCCTGACTTCCAGTTCTCATTTATAGACCCGCCCCGTCGATGATGTCACAAAAGGGGCAGGACGAGAGGCGCGCGTCCATAAAAACTCAACCCGGAAGTTGGAAGCCGGCATTTGGAAGGTCGCGGGCGGTGGGAGCAGTAGGAAGAGCTCGACCTGCCCGTGTCCCAGAAAAGAGCATGCGAGGTCAGCCCCAACCCACTGGTATCGGGTTGGCACGCACATCATTATTCCACACTATTAAAAGTATAATATTTATTGACGTAAGCATATGGTCTTACTACATGAACTCCAGTCTACGGGTTGTCAAAGTTAGAAAAACCATTATGGTATGGAGACCAATAACCGTGAATATAGTAGCAAAAGTATTTACAAAAATTGTTAATTAGGACATGTTAAGGTAACATGTTTCCTGCCAACTATGAGTAAGTGCTCATTTGAACAAAGCTCGTTAGGCTTAACATGTCCTAATAAATTACTAATAAAATAACTACTCATTTTTATAAATACTTTTGCTACTGTTTTCACTGTTATTGGTCTCCATACGATAATGATTTTTTTCATGCACATTACTGTATTCAGACTAAAATGTCCTTCCTGTGTCAGTCACCATGTACTTTATTCATGTGTCATCACTTGTATCAGAAATTTCTATGACTTGATTGTAACTTTTTACATAAGACCTTGCCCAAGAAGTGACCCTTTATCAATACAGTCATATGAAAAAGTTTGGGAACCCCTCTCAGCCTGCATAATAATTTACTCCACTTTCAACAAAAAAGATAACAGTGGTATGTCTTTCATTTCCCAGGAACATCTGAGTACTGGGGTGTTTTCTGAACAAATATTTTTAGTGAAGCGGTATTCAGTTGTATGAAATGAAAACAAATGTGAAAAACTGTCTGTGCAAAAATGTGGGTACCCTTGTAATTTTGCTCTTTTGAATGCGTGTAACTGCCCAATACTGATTACTGGCAACACCAAATTGGTTGGATTAGCTCATTAAGCCTTGAACTTTATAGGCAGATGTGTCCAATCATGAGAAACAGTATTTAAGGTGGGCAATTGCAAGTTGTGCTTCTGTTGACTCTCCTCTGAAGAGTGACAGCATGGGATCCTCAAAGCAACTCTCAAAAGATCTGAAAACAAAGATTGTTCAGTATCATGGTTTAGGGGAAGGCTACAAAAAGCTAACTCAGAGGTTTAAACTGTCAGTTTCAACTGTAAGAAATGTAATCAGGAAATAGAAGGCCACAGGCACAGTTGCTGTAAAACCCAGGTCTGGCAGGCCTAGAAAAATACAGGAGCCGCATATGTGGAGGATTGTGAGAATGGTTACAGACAACCCGAAAATCACCTCCAAAGACCTGCAAGAACATCTTGCTGCAGATGGTGTATCTGTACATCATTCTACAATTCAGCGCAATTTGCACAAAGAACATCTGTATGGCAGGGTGATAAGAAAGAAGCCCTTTCTGCACTCGCATCACAAACAGAGTCGCTTGTTGTATGTAAAAGCTCATTTAGACAAACCACAGTCATTTTGGAACAAAGTGCTTTGGACTGATGAGACAAAAATTTAGTTATTTGGTCATAACAATTATCACTTTTCATGTGGAAAGAAGAACACTGCATTCCAAGAAAAACACCTGCTACCTACTGTCAAATTTGGCGGAGGTTCCATCATGCTGTGGGACTGTGTGGCTAGTTCAGGGACTGGGGCCCTTGTTAAAGTTGAAGGTCGGATGAATTCAACCCAATATCAACAAATTCTTCATTATAATGTTCAAGCATCAGTCACAAAGTTGAAGTTACACAGGGGTTATATATTCCAACAAGACAATGACCCTAAACACACTTTGAAATCTACAAAGGCATTTATGCAGAGGGAGAAGTACAATAATCTGGAATGGCCGTCACAGTCCCCCAACTTGAATATCATGGAAAATCTATGGGATGATGTTAAGCAGGCTGTCCATGCTCTGCAGCCATCACATTTAACTGGAGAGATTTTGTAAGAACAAATTGTCAAAAATACCGCCATCCAGAATCCAGAGACTCATCAAAAGCTATAGGAGATGTCTAGACTTATGCCCCTGAAGAAGCCGGGTAACCAGTGAAACGCGTCGGGAGGCATAGGTGGATGGTAGGGGACCAGCCCTACACGCTCCCAACGTAGCCAGGTAGTTATTTCTGGGAAAAGAACGGAAGGGAGGTGTGGGCGATCTAGTTTATACTTTGCCACAAGAATGGCTGAGAATAGATTGGTTTGAATATTTAAGCAACTGGGCTTGTAGTTAATTGAATCTACTTCTGTAATACCATTATGGTGTGTGGCTGGTGAATTACCATTGTGTAATATCCCCATTCGTTCATCCTATGTTTTTAAAGTGTATGTTTTTTATGGACATGGTCCAGCTTCTCTGAAATGGATTTTCAGCGTTGTGTTGTGTGTATTTGGCAGCGTGGTCTGTTTTTTTAAATGAGAGAAATAAAAGTTGAATTTTAAATTGAACACATTTTTGTAAGCACCTGAACTGGTTAACTGGAGGACTGCAGGGTGGCGACAGCTGATACAACTGTTTCCACTGAGCAATTCCTCAAACGTTTTCAAGTATAGATGTCTAGAGGCTGTTACATTTGCAAAAGGAGGCTCAACTAAGTATTGATGTAATATCTCTTTTGGGTGCCCAAATTTATGCATCTGTCTAATTTTGTTATGATGCATATTTTCTGTTAATCCAATAAACTTTGTCACTGCTGAAATACTACTGTTTCCATAAGGCATGTTATATATTAAAAGGAAGTTGCTGCTTTGAAAGCTCAATGATAAACAAAACTCCAAAGAATTCAGAGGGGTTCCCAAGCTTTTTTATATGACTGTATGCCTGCCTTAATCACATAGGGAGAAATTAAATATTTTGTTTTGCAAAGCTGCAATTGGAGGTCTGATATGCAATAAGATTATGAATATGCTGTTTTTTTTTATTTGTAAACTGTTTCATCATATTGCAGGCACGTGTCAGGCTCTGCCATCTTTTGGCTGCAGTTACTTATAATTATAACTTACAAATATAGCAATTTTGTGTAATAACTGCAAGCACTGGGCCAAAACATTCATTGAATTGAAAGCACTGCAGCAGGTAGTAGCATTTATCCAAACACTGCGTGTGCCATAGCCTTAATGCTTTGTATCAATTCCTGTCCCTATATGTTATCAAAAACTTACATGATCAGATGAAAGGAGCTTATTTTGAAAAATGTGTAAAAGCAGCGCTTTATATGAATAAAGAGTATTTTGTCATCCTGAGTTCTCTGTAGCAAATATTTATTGAACCTGCTTATCCTGTTTGTGAGCATTGGCCTTGGGTCGTGGATAGGCTCAGCATGGTCTCACCAGAATGAACTGAGATCTTACAAAAAGTTTACACTTTAATGCTCACTCTGGTCTCTGGTAGCTCAGTAATTCAGATGCAGCCTCTGAACTGTAACAATTTGCTACATTACTTCATACATTTACATAAGTAAGGGATATGTAGAAAGCAAAGTTTGGTACAATGCAGGACTTGGAAAAAAAATATATCATAGTAGGGCATTAAAGGCACCAATGTTTTTGCCCTTAGAGTTCTCAAGGGCTGAAATGTTGACCACTTAAAGGAATTTAATATAATAAATGTTCTTGCTATATTCTGCCAAGCTTTGTTTTCTCTCTCTCTCTCTCTCTCTCTCTCTCTCTCTATATACACACACACACATAAATACAGATATGGAATCCCTTAGCCAGAAACCTGTTATCCAGAAAGTTCCAAATTATGGCAAGGCCATCTGCCATAGACTAAATTTTAATCAAATAATTAAATTATTTAAAAATGATTTCCTTCTTCTCTGTAATAAAACTGTATGTTGTACTTAATCCTACTTAATCCTTTTTGAAGGCAAAACAATCCTATTGAGTTTATTTAATATTTCAATTAGTTTTTAGTCGTAGCTATGAGTAGGTGGCCGTACACGTAACAATTATGATCTTTCCTGCAATTGGTTGCAGAAGAAGTTTCCGACTTGGCCGATCGACGAGCCAACCAATAGCCAAGTCTTTTGCCGATATTGTGTGTCTCTCGCCATACATGCACCGCATATCGTAACAAACTTTGTATCGTACAAAACTTCCATGGCCATAGTATTTGGCTTTCCAACTGGGTTTGCAAGATTGCAATTCTCCCCGAATTTGGTCTTAGCTGCCAACCTTCAGCCTGGACTCTTTTTCAGCCACTGCTTTGGGCCCCCCTAGGGAGGTCAGCGCCGCTATTTGGCACCCATGTACTATACAGTAATGCACCGGAATTTCACTTTTAGCCCTGGTATTAAAATAAATGGTCTGGTCTTAAAAAATACAATGTTATTAAGTAGTTCGACAACAGCAAGTATAAAAAATTATATTATACTGGTACTAAACAAACAATGGAAAACCTTACTTCAAAAATGGGTCATTTTAAAATTCTTAAATTATTTTGTATTCTAACACTAGATGGAGCTATGTCTGCATGACTAAAACACTTCTGCAAGAATGATCTGTACTACAGGACTGGCAGAGAGAAAATATCCTTTCTTAAAAATTTGTGAATCTGATCTAAACATTTGAATTCTAGAACCCCTTTCAGGCATACAGTGTATGACCCATGCATCTTGTTGTTGTTGTAGGATATTTACATTTCTTATATTTTACTTATCCTTTCTTAAAACATTGTATCAGTCCAGTAATGTTGATTTATTAGGTTTTTATAATGAATGCACCTTGAGCTTTTGAAGATGTATTTGTGCAATATAGTACAGCTTGTGTAATCATTTTGGGTACTTCATTTAGAGCAAGGAGAGGTCCTGGCATTCTATTGGTTTCTGTTGTCACTAAAGGGCACATTGGCTCATTCGCTGTAAACACAGTACAGGCATGGGACTTGTAATCCAGAATGCTCGGGACCTGGGGTTTTCCGTATAACAGATCTTTCTGTAATTTGGATCTTCGTACCTTAAGTCTACTAACTATCATGGAAACATTAAATAAACCCAATAGGCTGGTTTTGCTTCCGATAAGGATTAATTATATCTTAGCTTGGATCAAGTACAAGCTACTGTTTTATTATTACAGAGAAAAAGGAAATCATTTTGAAAAATAGAATTTATGGGAGATGGCCATTCCATAGTTAGGAGCTTTCTGGATAATGGATCCCATACCTATACACCTATGTGCCTTAAATGGACAGTATATTCCCTTTCAAACATGGGTCCAATAAATAGGGCTTGTGATGAACATACTTTTTGCCTATTATTATAATTACAAATAATATATGCATTTTGATATTTGTTGAGCTAAACGGGACAAACAGGGAAATTGAAGCTCCTCCATGTTTGGTCCTTGCAAGGTCAATAATTAGATTACCATTGCACAAATAAACAGAAATGGATTATAGAGGGGCATTGTCTGAGCGCAGGTAATGTAATTATCACCAGTAGCCTGAATCTCCCTGTTTAAAGGAACAACAAAAGAGAATTCCACAACTTCACAACATTACAACTCTCACTGTAAAAGCACCTGTGTCGCATATTCCTTGCTTCTGATCTCAGTAGATACCCTTGTGTCTGCTGGAAGGATCTGCTGGTGAATAAAGCAAAGAGGTTAATCTATGCTCCTCTTGTATATTTATACATAGTTATCATGTCTTGCCTTAAGCACCTCTTCTCCAGCTTAAACAAACCCAACTCAGCCAGTCGTTTATTATGTAGACCTTCCAAATCCTTAACCAGTTTAGCCACTCTTTTTTGATAAAGAATTTGGCCTGATTTAGTCTCAGAACTGACTCTCATCAGTTACTTAGCTGCCAATATTGCTAGTTTTGCTCTGCAAGGATTAAAGGAATTGGTGGCACTGTATTAAAAGCTTTAAAAGCATAAAAAAAATGTTGTGGAGAGTATGGGAGAGTTTTAATGATACAAAAAGACGACAATCAATTTTACTGTGTTTCCAAAATGCTACATATTTTGAAACAACTCTATAGTATTGCCATAGGATGTCAATTCTAGGTCACTTATAGAACTGTATCTACCCTTCCTAACCGTATTTTATGAAAACATGGCTGCTTAAAATTTGTAATAGCTATCCATCACTTTGTAACCAACCCATTTGCTTTAAAGATAACAGTTACTTTCATTTGTTTTAAGCATAAATTCAAAAAAAAAAAAGCTTTGAACAAATCCAAGTAGATCGCATCAACTGCAGAACATAATCTTGAATGTGATCCTTGCCCATCTCAGATGTCAAACTTACAGGCCTATAATTGCCAGACTAACATCATAATCCTTTTTTAAAACTGGAATTACATCAGTCCAGATAAGAGGCTGAAAAAATTAGAAAAAGTGGCGTGCCCAAAACTGGACTAAGCTCTCTTAGTACTTGTGAGTGAATTCCATCAGCCCAGGAATGATAGAATTGACCCTTTTTGATTTCTGCTCTGCAACACTCAGGGGCTTATTTAACATGTTGTGTAAAACACTGGAAAAAAACATCACAGTTGCTATGGGTAACATCACCAGTGATGTTTGTTTCCAATGTTTTACACAGCATGAAAATAGGCCCTTATTGTGCTGTTACTAAGAAGCTTCTATATACTCTGACTTGTTTTTAAATACTCTCATCTTCATTCCCATCAACTATCTTACTTCTGAGTTAAGCCTTATAGGGTGGTCTTTAACATTTTTACATTTCCTTTTATAATAAACACAGTAATGACTCATTTTACAGGACAACCAGTTCTGTTCTGTTTTATAGCTGAAAGTATTAATCTCAAGGTGCTAAAACTTTCCTTTGCATTTTAGCTTTTTGAAACACACATTAAATTAAATTATAATTCGGCCACCAATACCCATATTCTACTACTTACATATTTACTATAGGTTCTTGAATTTTAGAGATTACTAGACCTAGTATAGCATGATTTCCAACTTTCTTGACAGTACTGTTGCTGCAGTTAGTATCTGATTACTTATAATCCTCTATTATTAAGAGTAAACCTCAAACTAGCAGACTTTTATATTTGCGATAGGGACTGAGCCAGCAAGGAAGCCTACAATTAATTTTCCTGTCGCTTTACAGTCTGCAAAAAGTTAAACACTTAAGGCCCCAGCCCTCTCATTTTCCACCATGATTTCTTTTATATTAGGTTAACTTTTGTTATGTGGTTGCAGCATATAATCATTTAAAAGGCTATCTAATTTAAAAATGTTGGGTTTCATTTGCCCTTTAATAAGTTACACATTTGCTTTAAGGGATACTGTCATTGGAAAAAATTTTTTTTCAAAATGCATTAGCTAAAACTGCTGCTCCAGTAAACTTCTGCACTTTTTTATATATAACTTTGAAATCGGACATGGGGCTAGACCAGGCACGTTTCAGGGGCCGCTGCCGCCTGAGGCAGCAGCCCCAATGCCGCCCCTCCTCCTGCTCCGCTCTTCTAACTACCAGCGTCGGAGCGGGTGGAGGAGGGGCCGCATCGCTAGTGCAGTGAGCGCTATTGCGCTCGCTGTGCTAGAAGAGCCGAATTTCCGTTTTAAAAAACGGAAATTCGGCTCTTAAAGTTACCAGAGGCGGCTTTTTGCCGCCCCTGGTAACTGGCCGCTCCGTGCCACCTGAGGCAAGATTCTCACCTTGCCTCATGGCCGGAGTGGCCCTGGGCTAGACATATTGTCAGTTTCCAAGGTGCCCCCAGTCATGTGACTTCTGCTTGAAAAACTTTAGTCACTCTAGTCTTTACTGCTGCACTGCTTGTGATAATCATCATCAGACTGGGCCGGGGGGACCCTGTGGGCCCCAGTTCTGTTGGGCCCTGCCGGCCCAGACCTGCCAGACATAGCAGGTGCTCCTGACTTCCCCACCCAATCGTGTAAGGAAGGAGCGATACGCAAAGCTAGTATGCGGCGGGGGGGGAGAAAGACAGAGGGAGCACGGCGACTGGGGCAGCGGGGGGGGGGCAATGGGCCCTGAACCCCCCAGTATGACCCTGGTGATAATACCGCCCTCTCTTCCCACCCAGCAGCCATCAATAGAACAATGGGAAGGTAACTAGATAACAGCACCCTGGTAGATATAAGAACAGCACTCAATAGTAGAAAATCCAGGTCCCACTGCAACAATAGCCTGTCAGAAAGCAGTTCCATAGTGCAGCACTGGCTCTTTCTGAAAGCACATGCCCAGGCAAAATGACCTGAGATGGCTGCCTACACACCAATAATACAACTAAAAAAATATAAACTTTTTTTGTTCAGGAATAAAAATTTTACACGGTAGAGTGAATGATTTGCAGTGTAAACAGTGTAATTTAGAATAAAAATTAGACAATAAAAATGATGACATAATTCCTTTAATGTTTCACATTTCATTCATTTTATGCACACAGGTTATGTACACTTGTAACTAGAGGCTGGCCCCTAGTAGGCAATTGGTACAGTCCTCCTTTTATGTGCTGCAGTCGCTTGTACCAATTAATAAACAAACTGAGCTTGATAGGCCAAAAGCATAAAGAATAAGTATAAACTATAAATCTGTTAAATTGTTATCCTCAAGTCACGTGGTTAATTATTTTGCAGTAAGCAATATTTCTTCCTGTTTCATATCAAGCAGCAGAGATGTCCTAAACCTGTCGCTTTGTATGATATTGTATTTTATTGTAAATTGATACATAGTGTGCTATAGAACTAGTTGACTTGATAAATTTATTGTTGATATCATCAGTTCCGATGAATATTATCCATGTCATGGATCAGTTATCCCATTTAGCAGGTTTGGGGTATAAATAGTAAGGCATACAAAGGTCTATGTAGACCTCTTGGAGGGCCACATCTTGCCTCAAGATGTGGCCCTCCAGTTGCACAACCTGAATTACAATCTTCTCCAGAAATTATTCTGTAATTTGGTTTGCATCAGCCTTGTACAAAAATCAGCCTTGTTATAAAAATCTCTTTGTGTGCAACTAAAAATCTCTAGACATACTTGCCACCAACTAAATGCCAATTATTGATCCGTTTAGTCTCATTTGGTGGCAGGGCAAACATGGAAATAGTATATTTGTACACAGCCAGTTTGCTGTAACATGAGAGCAGGACGATGTGTGTTATATGAGGATCAAGGAAAATATAGAGCAGTAAACCCCCAACCAGTGGCTCATAAGCAACATGTTGCTCACCAATGCCTTGGATGTTGCTCTCAGTATCCTCAAAGCAGGTGCTTCTTTTTGAATTCCAGGCTTAAAGGCAAGTTTTGGTTGCATATAAACTAGGTCTACTGCCCAATAGAGCCTCCTACATGTTACCAGTCAACATAAAGGCTACCCAATAGCTAATCACAACCCTTATATGGCACCCTCAGGAACTTTTTTCATTCTTGTGTTGCCCCCCAAATCTTTTTACATTTGTATGTGACTTATGTGTGAAAAAAAGTTGGGCACCCCTGAGCTAGAGCAAGAAGCCAGAAAGCAGCAGCAGTGGCAGGACAAAACCTGAGACTGCCCCAGTAGAAGACCATGGTCAATAATTGTGCCATCCTGAGGTTCACAAGGCCAAATGAAATGGAACATAGTTAATTCTAATCTTTATTAGGATGTACTTTATAAATATCTATTTTATCTATAAAATCAGAATGCCTTCCAATAGTTTGTTCAGAGCAGTGCACACAGAGTAGATGCTTGTATGTGGCATAGTCTAGCCCGGTAGTCCTCAACCAGGGGCTCCTGAGCAACATGTTGCTCACCAACCCCTTGAATGTAGCTCCCAGTGTCCTCAAAGCAGGTGCTTATTTTTGAACTCCAGGCTTGAGGGCAAGTTTTGGTTGCATAATAAACATATGTACTGCCTATCAGAGTCTCCTGTAGGCTGCAAGTTGACATTGGTTGGGGCTGCCAATAGTCAATCACAGCTGATAATTGGCAGCCCCAGGAACTTTTGCATGCTTGTGTTGCTCTCCAACTTTTACCTTTGACTGTGGCTCACAGATAAAAAATAATGGGGATACCTAGTCCAGCTAGATGGGTTAGGCCTAGGCACTGTTCATTCATGACCACTCACATATGATAGCAAAAGAGATCTCCATGGTTTGCTGTATGAATGGGAGGCTCAAAATTGTTTATTTACTGTACTAAGGGATCGAAGTTGCCAGTCAGTATTTTTTTCTCATTATGCCCTTAGGTTTTGAAGATTTCATTTCCAATCCAAAGTCCACAGTCTACCAGTAATCACTGATACCATTTAAATAGAAAATACAAGGGGGGGGTAGTGGGAGCACTCCAGGCTAAAAAACACATTTAAATACAATGGAAGTGCAACTGACATGAATCAATGCACATTCCCTGTTCCCCTGTCTCACAAGTAATTCAGTAGATATGCAACTGCATGTGTGAATGAAAACAAGGGTTTTTAATTGCAAAGTTATGATCATAAAATTGGTAAGCCACCATACCACTTCAAGGTGAACCCCATACGGTGGTCCCTAACTGGTTACCTCTGGTCATAGTGTAAAAGTAGTAATCCTTGGGAACAGTGTCTCCTGACCTTGGCTTTGGTTTTAATCAAAGGGCTAGATCCTCCCCTGCCGCTGACTAATGCGGCTTTTAAGGGAGAGATTGCCCAAACCAACGCCCATTTTTAAAGGCATGGGACCACTTTAGTTCAAGGGGCCGGTAGGGGGTGCTACAAGCCACTTGGAAGCAGCGCCTGCTCCTGGCTACAAAACAAAAAATACAAGGTAGTGGGGAGCACTCCAGGCTAAAAAATATGTTTAAATACAATGGAAGTGCAACTGACATTAATCAATGCACATGCACTTGCATATATACTGAATTACTTGTGAGACAGGGGACCAGGGAATGTGCATTGATTAATGTCAGTTGCACTTCCATTGTATTTAAACATATTTTTTAGCCTGGAGTGCTCCCACTACCCCCCTGTTGTTTCTTTTGACAGAGGACTCAGAGCAGCATTACTTTGAGGGGTTACTGATGTATTTATATAGACCTTTCTGATAAAGCTTACTTAGTTTTAGCCTTTCCTTCTCCTTTAATGGTGTATTAATTCCTCTCAAAAAATTGATTGGTTATTTTGTGTTTCAGTCCTCTTCCAAGAACTGATTATACCATGCCAAGTCTGCACAAAGCTATTTAAAATGATAGCCCACAGCCAAAGACATGTAGTAATTATACAGTGAGTATTGTTATAAATGTGCATTTATTTAGTGGTTTCACTCTAAAGCACCAACACCAAGTGGCCTTGTTAGTAAATCAGACCCAATTTAGATTATTGAGTTTAGCAGTCTAATCAAGCATGGACTACTTAAATGGTGCATGATCTATTGAATGAGACATACTATAGTAGCCTATGACTTTTCTACATACAGTTATGCAACATGGAGACAGGGAATTGCATAAGAGAACCACACAATTATTTGAACAGACTTACAGTTGATGATCTGTCATAAATTAGGAACTAAACAAATACTGAACAGACAATGTAGATTATAGTTAATTCTTGATGGATGAATATAATCTGCACAATGTTGTTAATATATGTCACACAGTTTTGTGTTATGGGTAATTGTTTGTAAAAGCAGAGCCGGTAAATAAATAAAAACATAAATAGAGGAGTGGTGCTATCAATTATAGCATTATTATTATTACAATGTTGGCATTATTTTTAATTATTGATTGGGGCCAACTAGAGTTCTGACTAGGGATGCACCAAATCCACATTTTACCGAACCGAATCCAGGAAGGGAAAACATTTTTTAATTCCTTGTTTTCTGACAGAAAGTCACGCTATTTTCCTCCCACCACTAATTTGCATATGCAAATTAGGATTTGGTTCGGGCCAGGCAGAAGGATTCAGCCGAATCCGAATCCTGCTGAATAAGGCCGAATCCTGAACCAAATTCAGTGCATCCCTAGTTCTGACAGATGCACAGATTCAGACTTGGAGTAACTTTATGTCATCTACAGATCCCCTCATGCCTACTGTGGAATCAAAGCAGAGATTTGATTGTTTGCAATCTCCAAAACAGCAGTTTACAATAGTATCTGGGACAACATACTTCTCAAAGTGGATTCCTCTTGGCTTTCATTTATTGGGAAGTTATGGCCTTTTTTAGCCATCTAATATTGCTAAAAATTGTCCAGAATATAGATATTGTTCAGGATCGGTGGAACATCATACATGTACTGACAATTATAGAAAAGTTTGTTCCTGATTATCCTTTGACTGACATTAGTATACATATGGGATCCGTTATCCGGAAAGTTGTTATCCAGAAAGCTCCAACATACAGAAAGTCCATCTCCCATAGACTCCATTTTATCCAAATAATCCAAATTTGTAAAAAAAAATATTTCCCTTTTCTCTGTAATAATAAAACAGTAGCTTGTACTTGGGTAAAACTAAAATATAAATAAACCTTATTGGAAGCAAATCCAGCCTGTTGGGTTTATTTAATGTTTACATGATTTTCTAGTAGACTTAAGCTAATTATGAAAAGATCCATTATCCAGAAAGCTCCAGGCCACGAGTCTTCTGGATAGCAGGTCCCATACCATTTTAATTTGTTATTTATCGCCTGAATCCAGTGCCCTAACAACCACTCTTGTGGTTTTCAATAAATTCTCCAAGGCAGAACAAATGTATCCTTTTTCTGCACCTAAACATGAAATTTCTGCTAATAACCATTATGTTAAAAACTTCTTTAGCATGCTAATGAAGTTTTCCTTTTGCCTACTGAGAGCTTTTGGATCAAATTTCCTTCATTTCTCAGAACCAAGACAATTGGGTTGATTTAGTTCCCTGGCCTGGATTAATCTTCAGCATACGTGTTTCTACTTTACCATTGTGGCCTGACTTTTTGCCCTCCCTATTCTCGACTTTATGGCAGCAGAATCTTTGGTTCTGGATTTCAGCAGCATCTACTTCTGCTGCCTCGGGTGGCAGAAGAGCATGAAATGATCCTGGTCACAGGCATGAACTTACATGTCCCTCAGCTCTGCATTCTTTCACTTGTGTAATAAAAAATCGTCAAAGGAAGCCCTGACCACCTCATCCATGGAAGGTTTGAATTAAAGGGCACACTAGTATTCTTCATTAGCATTAATAGGAGCAATGGGTAGATTAATTTATGATGTTCTGCTGCATAAAATCTTGGGTATGATATAAATAAGTATGGCATATTGTTCTTTAAATTTATTGAACAAAACATTATGTCTTATTTTTTGGCCATGCCCATTTTATGTCTACACCCTCTAATTACCATGTCCAATTAGCAAAATTTGTCAGGTTATGAAAGTTTGAACACATTTCTGGGAGTTTTAGTGCAATGTTTTATGTGTTATTACAGTTTTGCAAATGAAAGTGAATTGCCCTTTAAAATGCAAGTCTCAGTTCTTCCAAGAGACCTGATTTTCTTAAATAGTTACAATGTGGTATACACAGTCCAGTGTAGCGAGGAGTGCACAGATCTATACATTGGGGAAACAAAACAACTGCTCTCCAAGTGAATGGCTCAGCATAGAAGGGCGAACTCTACAGGGCAAGACTCAGCTGTCTTTCTACACCTACAAGACAAGGGACATTCCTTTAATGATAGCAAGGTCCAAATCTTGGATAAAGAAGACCGTTGGTTTGAACGAGGCGTGAAAGAGGCGATTCATGTCAAGGTGGAGAAACCGTCCCTGAACATAGGCGGGGTCCTTCAACATCACCTGTCTGCTACATACAATGCTGTTCTAACATCTGTACCCCAGCAGTTTCAGAACACTTCACACATCCATTCATGCAACTTTCACACGTAACACCTGCATCTAGGAGTTGCATGACACATTGGTAATCCTATCACAGTAACTACATACAATCACACCTCTGTGAGTTTCAGTCACCTCTAAAGAGTTACAATGTACCATTGTGATTGGATTAGTGGATTTTAAATTTTAAAAGGATTTGCCACACCAGCCATCTGAATTGAAGAAACTTCTCGGATGATTAGTAGTCCAGTTGTTTTAGATTACTTATATTAGATACTGTATACCATGACCTGGATGAATGAAAATCTTCATAGTCAATTATTTCTTTGCTAAAAGTATCCAAGTGCAACTGCTGGCTGTTCTGGGCTCTCTGCCAAAAAGCCTCTTGTTTTAATTAAGTTTCAGAAACGTTGTAGCTTTTTCTCGAGTCATTACTGGAGATCAAAGAGAAAGTTAGGGCATTTCAGTAAGAACAGGTAAAAAGTAACAGGGCTGCAAAATCGTGGCTGTCCCGCAGAAAACGGACAGTTTGGAGCTATGCCTTTAAGCTTGCAGTAATATTATAGTTTCTTCTGCAGGCAGTGAATAATGTACAATCATCATATTAAAACTTTGTGCTAGAAATTCAGTTCCCACTCTGGCAAACTCTGGACGCAACTGTATTTGCATCCAGAGCATACCCTTAACTGCATTCGTGTGACGCATTGGACTCAATTGCAGTTGTTGATAAACCCTGGCTGAGATTAGTCAGATTCAGGCAGTTTCTAAGGATTATGATAACTAAGGAACTACAGCAAAAGAGATCTTTGTGTGCCATCAATTTTCTCTTTGTGGAACAGTCCCATAATAAACACTGAAATGGTACATTTTGATCTCAGAGCTTCACTGAAAATTAGCACCGGTGAATAACGATGAAGTTTAGATTACAATGGCCCGACTGTGAGAATAGAGGTGTTTTATGGGTTCTCATGGAGGAAAGAAAAGGAAGTGAGATTATATTGCATGCTGAGTCTCCGATCTGATTGTTCAAATGATAACAAGTAAAAGAACAATAAATGAAATCCGACGTTTTCTTTACAGTGATAAAGCAATTTTGACATTTAAACGTCAGACCGTACAATAAAACAGTCACCTGCTACAGGTACAGATTTTTCCTTTCTATTCCCTATTAGACTGATACTACCTGCAATAAAGTTTGTCCTTATAATCTATTTTTTAATTACACCAGTATCAATCCTGAATGCTTGTAACATCTTATGAAAACATATAATAGTAAATCATTTATAACTGACAATTATGAGGCACATAACATGCAGATATTTCAAGGGAGATGCAGACATGTCAATGGGCCAAAGCAATTCTTGCCTAGCAGGACCACTTGACCACTGCATGATTCCTTCCCCATACATTGACCAATAAACTGCCAACTGGATGTGGAGAGGCACAGTTGACAACTTATATTGCCCCATGTCTGGTCAGCATTACTATCCTTCAGGGTCGGACTGAGGGGCCCGGGGCCCACCAGGACTCCTGTCCAGGGCAGCTTTCCAGGGCCCCCTCCTGACCCCCTACTGCGACGCCGTGCATGTGCAAAAGGAGCCGCGCACATGCACAAAGGAAGCTGCAGGGCCCGCAAATTGTTTTTTTTTTTTTGTAGGTCCAGGGGAATGGGAGGGGGCCCAGACATGACCTATAGGTAACTTTTAATGTTCATTTATATTTTAAAAAGTAGGTTTTTAGTATCAGTATCACTTTAAGTAGAGCCGGGCGTAACTTTGGGATACTGGTCCCCACTGTGAAAAATAATTCAAAGCCCCTCTACAAAATTGTGCAGATTTTGCTCTCATTGTGGGGAAACATCCATTTCTTACTAAAGATAGAATTTAGTAGTGCAGGTATGGGATCCATTATTTGGAAACCCATTATCCAGGAAAGCACTGAATTATAGACAGGCGGTCTCCCATATCTCCTTCATAATAAAACAGTACCTTGTACTAGAAGACTTAAGGTATGAATATCCAAATTATGGAAAGATCCAGAAAACCCCAGTTCCGGAGCATTCTGGTAACAGGTCCTACTATTTTCTCCTGCCATGCCACAGTGAACTGGCAAAATGATGGAGATGATGGGAGACTGAACTAGAGGCCCTAAAGTCTAAAAATATGGCCAGAGATTCAGCAGCCCTATAACAGTGTTGAACCATGCCTTCAAAGCTTACAGCATCTGCTAATATTCTATTCCAGAGCCACAACTGCTCTGCTACATTGGATATGGAGGAAACTGAAATGTGGGTATAGGCCATAGGAAAGTACAAGCCTGATTTCATTTGTGATTGCCAGCTCCCTACTACAGCACCCAACTAACACATGGGAAGGAGGGACCTTCTTCCACTCTACCCAGGCGCCAGGATGGAGGTTGACAGACCACCCTAGCTTAGGTTACTTTTCAAAATCTACCTCAGCAACTTTCTGGCATTAAAAGTAGGTAATTTGGGGGTAATGATGATGTTATAAATGATATAATCCCTTCTCGAACAAAGTTTCCAATGTAATTCTTTTCAATGCACTCCGTATCTCTCCAGGAACAGAAAAGTTAATATTTTATTGTGTTTCCATGGGGAAGGGCTAAGGGTGGTGTATGATTATTAGGGAGTGGTAGAAGGATTCACAAAGATCCAGACAGTAAGCTAGTGTGCCCAATTATCAGCCGTCTGGACAAAAGGAAAAGCAGAGGCACTATTATGAGTCCAGTACTGCAGTTGTTCCATAGAAGTTCTGGATATTTTAGCAAACACATATCACTGTGTTAAAGAAGAACACCATACTTTAGGTAAGCTTGCTTTGCACATCTGTATTTTGTGAGTCTTTTTATTACATTTGTATAATATGATATCATATTTGTTTTGTCTTGTTTCCTTTTTCCAGAGCATGCTACCTTATTGCAGTTTTAAATATATTATGTATTGTGATTACATGTTTGTAGATATGTAAGGTATGTATTCATCTCTTCCAGCTGGTTTGTAAGATTATGGTATTGTACAGCAAAGTTGGCAACACTTGGTACAAAAATCCATGGCCAGTACAATACTCCTGTAAAGGTTTTTAGGTCTATTTCAAGTTTTAGTAGAGCCAGAGCTGTAGGTTGTACATGGAATCTTAAAAATAAAAAATATACAATTCATAATTCAATTGTATGGTAGAGCTTTGTTTTCCATCGGAAAATCACTTCTCCTGCTGTGATAAAGCACCTGAGAGTATCTTGCCATCTGCTGATATGAGAACATGAGGTGATTCAAACATTTGTTGATGGCAGGTACTTGTGCAAAATGCAGTCATTTCCGTGGGATTACACTGGTTCAAAGAATGTAAAGTACAGTTAATGTAAATGACAAGGTATTTTCAGGCTATCTAAAGTATGTAAATTGATTTTCATGGAACAATTTCAATGGATCAGTAGAGGAAGGTATTTTCTGAAGCTTTGTCACCCATGGGAGGGGACAAAAAGTGGCCTGTGTGCCATTGCCCATATAGAAAATACAGTTTTCACCTAAGCAGTAGTAACAGTTCGCTTGTGCTGAGCCAAGCTGGCCTGGTGCTCTAGGAACTCAGCTGGACATCACCCCCCCCCTCACTGGGGCCCAAACTTTGGCCCTAGCACCCCCTCTAACTATTCTGTTTAACCCTACTTTCAACCCTGCAATTGGCCTAATGAAAATTTTGCATACATAATATTAGGCTAAGTAAAATATTTTTGAAATGCATTACAAACTTGGTTGCAGATTACAGTACAACTAGGAGACGCAGTGCCTGCAATGCAAGGGTTAATATGTAGGAAAATTGTACTGTTTAAAGAGGTGGCAGCATAAATCTGCCTCTGTATAAATCATCAATAAAGCTTGATTATGGCACCAATTAATATTTTAGATTGAAAGCTCTTATGAGCAGAACCCTCTGTACCTGTTGTATTGATCAGTACAGATATGGGATCCATTATCCGGAAACCTGTTATCCAGAAAGCTCCAAATTATCTATCTCCCATAGACTCCATTTGATCCAAATAATCCAAATTTTTTAAAATAATTTCCTTTTTCTCTTTAATAATAAAACAGTACCTTGTACTTGATCCAAACTAAGATATAATTATTCTTTATTGGAAGCAAAACCAGCCTATTGGGTTTATTTAATGTCTATATGATTTTCTAGTAGACCTAAGGTATGTAAATCCAAATTAAAGAAAGACCCGTTATATGGAAATAAACCCAGGTCCCAAGCATTCCGGATAACAGGTCCCATACCTCTATTTGCATGTTTGAGGTTTACACATTTCTATTGTACAGTGCTGTGGACTCTTTAAATATACTTTACACCTAGACCCCTAGACAACCTATTTATCTGAATTAGCAGAGAAGGAATTCCCCCAGTTCCATAAATAAATATCTGTATGGCAAAATAAACTATGATTGTAGTGTGCTATATGTTTCTTCCATAATTACTAAATCAGCCTAGAATGCCTCAGTTAAGGCAAGTGAATATTTATAAACCCCACATATAGATATAACAGGGGGACAAATGATAGACACCCCCTTTTACTGACATGCATAACTGTAAAGAAGGAATGCTCTGTGCACAAATACAATGCCCTGCCTCCACTCCCTGTTTAAGAGACAATAATGAAACACTATAATTTAATTATAAAGGTATATCCCATTCAGCTTTTATTCTGTAATGGATGTGCTGAATCCAGAAGTCAGTTTGGGGTTCAGATGAATCCAAGATTTTTTTTGTAGGATTCAGCCAAATCCTGAGAGTTTGGGTGAACTCAATCAGAGCCCTTAAAATCAGGTTCCGCATATAAGCAGGATACTGGCTTTTTTTTAAATATATGATACGAAGAAGACTTCCCTGTTATAATGTTCATCTGAATTAAATCTTGGATTTGAGCGAAACACTTGAGGGTGGTCACATGAACTCTGCTTTAGTGACTTCTCCCTATGGTATGTTCCCTAGTGCAGTCACTGGCAATGGGACAGTCTGGAGACACTGCAGACATGAAGAACAAATAAACCCTGATTACAAAAGTACACTCACCACAGGAAACATTGCACATGCCCCAGACCTTCAGCTAAAGGGAGAAGTCACATAACCATGTAGAACAAAGGCTGGCACAAACCGGACCTCAGTCGAGAAGATGTTGCTTGAAAACTTAGTTTATTAACAAAATTACATAACATCTTACTTGTGTTATAAGAAGCCTAATGTGTTCCATGCCACTCCTGGCCACTTAATTATGGCCTAATGAGGCAGTCCATAACACACACTTTTTAAGAGAAAATTGGCCAATCACAATGATTCTATTTAGGCTAAAATTGGCCAATCACAATGGTTCTATGTAGGGCTAACCAAGAAGAAGCGTGGTCCTCAGAGAGTCCCTAATGGATATGACATCCTCTAGAAACTTGCATAGGCCATACACAGAACCCAAACAAATGTTGTCTCTCTTTTTTTCTTTTTTTTTTTTAAAGGTTCATTACCAACATCATTCTCATGTACAACGTTATACAAAGGCAGTATAGTAACAAGAGGACTCCCCATGAGACCCTACTGATTTTAGCTGCATTAAGGAGGTGACACTCCAGGATAGAGTCAGGGACCCCCTCTATGGTTTCCGTATCCCAAATAGAAGAAAACGGGCTGGGGATTTCGGAAGATCTCTTCCCAGTACCTGGGAACAGGCCTTCAGGACTACCGCCAATAGTGTTTTAGAGCAGGGCAGTTCCAATTTATATGAAGTAATGTACCTACATCGGTTTTACACCTCCAGCAGATATCACTTGTAGTTGGATAAATCTTATGTAGCTTATATTGAGTGTAATACCATCTGCTTAAGATTTTATAGTTTAACTCTTGGATCTTGCAGCATCTACTGTACATTAAACAGGGGATCCATTTCTGGAGAAGATCTTCTGCTACATATAGTCCTAGATCCTGCTCCCAAGCCCTAACAAAAGGCAACTGTTTTCTCTCACACTAGCATTAGATAGCATATTATATATCGAGGAGATGATATGCTTGGGAGGGTTCTCACTAGAGTAGCAGATTAGTAGTCAGCACAACTGCAACTCACTTCTTTGGCTGGGTGCACGTCCTCCAGTGGCCACCTTCCACTGGCAATAATAGCGAAGAAAATTAGTCCAGCACCCACTGTTTCATGAATAAAACGGCCTTTATTGGACCAAGGGCATTACAGCAACGTTTCAGACCAACTGGTCTTTTATCAAGCTTGATAAAAGACCAGTTGGTCTGAAACGTTGCTGTAATGCCCTTGGTCCAATAAAGGCCGTTTTATTCATGAAACAGTGGGTGCTGGACTAATTTTCTTCGGGTTCTCACTAGAGCACAGATTATCAAAGGGCGTAAGGGGTCATCCCAATTTGCTAGCGCCTCCTAGATACCCCAAAAAATGCCTAAGCTGGCAGTATTGGTATTCTTGTAGGTTTGCCGCAGGCCTGGCCCGTCTGAGGAGATGTAGATTTGCCAATTGTCCCTGCTTCATTATGTGGACCATCTGCAAATGTCCATCTACCATCCATTCCCGGAAGAAGTTGGATTTGAGCGCAGCAGGGAATGCTGGATTATTCGTTATCGGTGTGAGCGGGGATGAGAATGTAGACATTTGGGCTTTGCCATGAACCAGGTCCCAGGTAGTTAGCATGCTTTTTAATAAGGGGTGGGAGTTGTGTAATATCCTTTGGTGGATCTTGTCAATCCATGGTAGATGGATCAGGTGTGTGGCTGTAGATTGTTGCTCAATCTCCACCCAATCCTTGCTATCTAGGTGATGCGACCAATCAATTATGCGGGCAAGTGTAGCTGCCTTCAGGTACCTGGTACAATATGGGAGATCAAGACCTCCTTCTGACTTTCTCTTGTGCAGAGTGGCGGCTTTGAGTCTAGGCAGGTGGTCCTGCCAGATAAATTTGGTAATTCCAACTTGAAAAGATTTTAGCCATGTGGTCGGGTATAGTAGAGGAACACACTGAAATAGATAAAGTAGTCGTGGCATTATGTTCATCTTGACCACATTGACTCTTCCTATCCAGGACAGAGGTTGCTTCGTCCAATTCCGAAGATCTCTATTAATATTCGCAGATAGTATTTTACAATTGGTGTCGATCCATTCTTTGTAATTCTTAGTAATAGTTATTCCTAGATAGGTGATCTGTCGTTTTGCCCAGCTGTACGGGAAGTTGTTTGAGAGTCTGTGGATCGTATTATGGCTGAGAGAAACATTCAGTACTTGACTGAATGGAGGTGGTATTCACAAAAAGGGGAACCATATTTGTACAAGGTAACTGATTCAGACACTCTCACACACACACCATGTCAAATGTCTGAGGGTGCATCTGATTGCAGGCAAAAATTCCAATGTGTGCCATACACCTGAACATTTTCACCTTTCCCATGACAAACAGCAAGTGGGTTAACAGTAATGTAAAAGGGCAAATCCAACAAAACTAAAAACATGTCTGGAATGAGAGTCATATGGGCCATTCCTTTTCAAGCCAGGGCCAGAAATAGGGGGAGGCAGGTGCCTTGGGCTCAGTTGCGGGGGGGGAGGTGTAGTACAATTTCACTTTGATGAAGTGATATTGGCACTAGATACAGATACACATGTTTTATGTCTTCTTGAGTCTTCTCAATTCGTATTAAATCCATCATTATAAAACCACTAAACATCTAATTATTCCAATCTGTATGTTTATCCACCCCTACAGTTTGCACAGTAGTACTTTCTTCCAGCTGCTGCTCCTCAAAAGCTCAGGTACTTGGGTCCACACCACAGTCTTGGCATTTCCTTGTCTAAATGGTATAAAAACGAAATATCACCCAGGAAGAAGGCTATGAAGTGTGTTTATTGCCGTTTAACATGTTTGCAACCTAAACATGCCCACTTCCCACAGACTGAGACAAATGCACTCGTTGCTGCTGCTGCAGTTGTACAGCGACTCAGTGAGAGCTGAGGGCAGGGTCTGTGGTTGGTGGCTGCCATCCAGATGGAGGTGGGAGTAGAATCAGCCTTCTGTGTGCAGCTACTGATTTACAGAATACACAAGAGGCGGGAGGGAAAGAGGCGGAGGGAGATAGAAAAGTGTGTGATTAATACAAGAAAGAAAAGTCAAAGAACACCTGAACGAGGAGTGGTGGAGCCTGAAAAACAAGATCCCATTAAGCAGTTTCAACATGGCGATCTGATCGTCTGTACAGGAAAAAGGGACATAATTTGCTGCTGTCACTGAGAGACTGCTCCCTGGGACTTGGCATTTAAGAAAGCACCATGGTGAGAAGGGAAGACCTGTCCCTGAGTGGAAGGAAAGTGTCTCCCTGAGTGTTGAGAGGTGTGAGACTCCGCACGTCTGCTCTGTGTGAGGAGGTAAGTTGTAACTTGCCTTGTGTAGTCTGGACTTCATCATTCTGAGTTGGGGGGGGAGGTATCTGTCATTTATAACTGTCAACCAGGTCATCTATTCCTGTCAGACCACAAGCAATGCTCTGAAGAAAGAAACCACCTGGCATCCATGTCTGAGGGTCTCTCATGGTTATCTGTAGGTTAAGTTTCACTTTGAAAAGAAACCTAACATTTGATATTCTCATCCCCCATTTTTGTTATACATCATCTCCATTCTAAGGAGAAGCTTAACCGTCTCTTTTTAGGAAGTAATAGTTATGCCGTAATGTCGAATGAGGATGTACACAAGTTAAGAATGTTAAAACCGATGATAATGTTGGGCACAGCGGCAGAAGGGACTGTTATGTTTATATCAGCCGAAACTTTATGGCAGCTCCCGTTGGACTGTTAAAACTCAATGGGTTGATAAATTGGGTATTTATGGTACAGAAACATGTTTTGCACTTGAATAAATGAATACCTGCTGATTAATAATGGCATTTTTGGCTTTATACTCCATGTATTATTGTTGCAGCTGTGCTTTATGTACAGTAATACCCAGATAGTGGCAGAATACCAAGATGACATATATTTATCAGTTTATTTTTAAATAGTGAAGGATATGAAGTAGGCAACAATGATACATAGTTGCTTTAATGCAATTTCCTGTATTACACAGCTGTTCTGTAGGGTTATGGTCAGATTGGCACATTGGCGGATGCATTCATATTGTGTCAGTTCAATCATCATTGGTATTTACTTGTCCCATTGCAGATGGTATAGCTATATCCAGACAAACTTGTGTGATACTCAGTCTGCTAACTTGGCTGGGGAATATACTCTATACACAGTGGGAAGCCTTGATCGTTCATGTTCATGTCTGTGGCACTTGCGGGCATATGTGGGATTTAGCAGCGTAAACTGTGTGATCCTTTTTGTTACACAGCTCTGGTTTATTAGAGTTTATCCAGTGTACTTCACTGTTTACTGACATTCATTTATTGCTACTGCTAATAACTGTATCTGGGAAATATGCTTTAGGGCACTGTTATTCCACCAGGTTTATAGTTTTCTCACTTCCAACAGTCAGTGATAAATTCTGGAAAGGATATTGTATTGTATTGCATGAAATAGTAAATTAAATTTCATTTCTGAAATCAGCACTGCTGTCCATACACAAAACAAATCTTTTTTTTTTTTTTTTGTGAATAGAAAGATATTGTTGTATAGTCCAAAGTTAATAAGTGATTGCAATGGTGCTCAAAAAACACAAGTAGAAAACAAAGTTTTGCACAACACAGAACTTAATTAAAAGAAATATTATAGTATGGGTATTAAAGGAGCAATATTTGGGTCCTCGAGGGGCGCTTAAAGAAACGTATTAAAATAAATCTGCTTGCTGTGTTGTGCAAAACTTCTAAATATATATGCATAAATACCTTTATAAGATTCCTTATCCAGAAACCTGTTAACAGAAAAGCCATCTTCCACAGACTCCATTTTAAACAAACAATTCAATGTTTACTCTGTAATAATAGATCACTAACGTGTACTTGATCCCAACTAAGATTTAATTTATCCTTTTTGGAGGCAAAACAATCCTATTGGGTTTATTTAATGTTTAAATGATTTAAATGACTTAAAATGTGGAGATCCATGTTATGGAAAGACTCCTTATCGGGAAAACCCCAGATCCCAAGCATTTTCTATAACCGGTCCCATACCTATATTTGTGATCAGTTTATAGGCAATTTTAACTTGAAATTAAGTTTAAGTATGATGTAAAGCAGTGCTGTCAAGCTGTTTCCATGTTGTGATTAGGCTATATGATATACCTCAAGTTAGTAGCCTGGATTATATTAAAATGTGTCACGCATGGAGGTCTGTGGTGCACACTAAGTGGGCATAAAAATCCTTTTGGATGGTCACATTTAGCTGGCAGGCATAAGCAGATGTAGACCAGGAATTCCTACCCTGCATCACTACAATGTGCCTTAAAGCAGAAACATTCCCCTGACTATATGAATTAAAACAAGAGTTGTATTTTTTTGGGTTCACAATGTTGACTCCCTGACTTAATATGGGTCTTTTAAGACCACAGTTAACACTGATGTAGACAGTTGTATTCTAAGAAAATAATTAAATATTTTAACGATTCTATGTTTGTGTGTTTGAGTAATTTCATATTTGCTGCAGTTCTCTAATTTTGAAAATAAAGGATAATTAAATAAAGAGTTAATCTTGACATGTGTTTCTGTGCCAGCCCAAGGCCACCACAGCCCTTTGGAAGTGAAGATCGTTGCCTCCAAATATGCCCCCAATAACGTCTCATCTTTTTTCTGCTGAGTCACAGCATATGCTGTGGTCTCCTGTTAGTTACTTGAGCTTAGGAGCTGACTCATAATATACTGTCTATATTCAATGAACACAATATAAGCCCAATTAATAAATCATTCTCATTTATATTATCTGACAGCATAGTACTGATGCCTACTGCATCAGGATAAAATATATAATCAGCCCTGTAACATCAACTATATATATAGCAGATTTTACCTAGAGTTCTGCTATTTTATAATATTCAACAACCCATAAGCTTCATTTCTCAGCAGCAAAAAGCACACTGAGCACGTGCAGTGTTGTTGGCATATGAGAGATGGCATATGATAGAGTGGTTTTTGAGTTATTTAGCTTTTTATAGCAGCTCTCCAGTTTGTAATTTGGTTCCTAGGGTCCAAATTACCCTAGCAACCATGCATTGCTAGGAATAAGAGAATTGAATATGAATACTAGAGGGCCTAAATAGAAAGATGAGCAATAAAAAGTAGCAATAGCTATACATTTGTAACCTTACAGAGCATTTGTATTTAGATTGGGGGTCATCCATTTGAATGCTGGAAACAGTCCGAAGAAGAATGCAAATAACTAAAAAACTATAAAAAATGAAGGCCAATTGAAAAGTTGCTTAGACTTAGCCATTCGATAACATAAATTAAAGGCATATCCTCCCTTTGTTGTTTAAATAACAGAAGATCTATGGCTTTCTGTTATTTCTTGAGCAAACAGGGAAACGGAAGCTACGCCATGTTTGGTTCTTGCGAGGTAGATAATTAGATTAATAAATATACATGCACTACTGCAGCCGTGACAATTGAGGTAAAAGTAGTAGCTTTATTCCATCATGTTAAAAGTAGCGTTCTAACGCGTTTCGTATCAAAAGATACGTAATCATAGGCACTTGTTTGCATGCAGCCGTTACAGGTATTTAAACTGTTTAAATACCTGTAACGGCTGCATGCAAACAAGTGCCTATGATTACGTATCTTTTGATACGAAACGCGTTAGGACGCTACTTTTAACATGATGGAATAAAGCTACTACTTTTACCTCAATTGTAAACCTAAAGCTACGGGTTCGGGGCACGGCACCCGGGCCATTTGACAAACTTGGTGAGTGACAAGCATTGCTGAATTTCTACCATATTTGAAATAGAATTGTTCCTCTTCAAGTGAAGGGCCTGGGGTTTGGACACCCAGGCCATCCCGTTTCACTCGGTGAGAATTACCTAGTGGTTGCCTGCTTTTTTGTTGGTGGTTTTGTGTTCATGAGCTTCATGCCCGTTTTATTTGAAGTGTTTAAATATCCAACAATTTAAAAGCAAGCTTATAGGCCATTAATTAGTTGGTCCATTTAGAGATTCGAGCCAGCTATTCGTTTTTGTGCAGATAATTAGATTACCATTGCACAGATAATTGCTCTGCATAATGTATCTGTAAGCTAAAACAGTCATAACAATGGGCTGAAGGGAGGTCTAATTACAGTAGAAACCTCCTTTTACATCCCCTGATTTTAAGTTTTCCCTCATTTTACATTGTTGTTTTGTGGTCCCACCTATATATTATGCATAATACATTTCCCTGATTTTACATTTTCCTGGATTTTACACCATTTTTTTCTGGTCCCCTGAAAAACATAAAATGGGGGTTCTACTGTATCTACATCTCAACAACCAACCATACAGTAGCTTCCGATTCCCAGTTTACCCTGTTTAGCTGAAGAAATAAAATAAAAAAAAAGAATTTTCATGATTTAAGCAATAGGTAAAATGTATGATCAGAACAACCCTTATTAAAGGAAACCATGTTGTACAAATGGATATAATGGCCCTTTACTTATATAAAATACAAAATGGTTAGCCATCTTTTTTAGGCTTTGCTATGCCATCATCTTTTCACAAGAGAGCAAACCACCAGGCAGGTGCTAGAAAGGCTGACAGGTAAAATGGATAAAAAAAATGGATTTGGTTGCAAATAATGAAAAAAGCTACAAAAGCCCAACTGCACACTGACATTGGTGACAATCTGTATCATACACAGATGTTCATTATGTTCATTTGTATATGTCTTCCCCTTAACTGGAGCAAGGCAGGTTGGTGCCATGTCTATTGTCTCACCGAAGTCTCACATTTTTATAATCATTTTCTACCATTGGGTATTGCTTGGGGTAAAGTATTTTCCTGAAACCTGAACAAAAAGCCTCGGTCATTTGCACCTTCATCTCAGAAGGATCCTCTGGAAATGAAAAGCAGCCTTGTCCTTAAAATTCTAAAGTCAGAAAAATTAATGCAGGACCTTGGTGGTCAGAGTTCTGCCTTGTTCAAGTGGAATCTCAGGAAAGAACAACATACATATGTATATTTAAGGGGATCTACTTTTTATGTTATTCTCTAAGCTATGATGCTCCCATACATTTGACTTGATTGGTAATTTAATTCTTTGGGGGCTCAGAAAAAAAAACATGTTAAAATGATATGATTCCTTTCACTATTTTGGGGGATAACCTTTTTTAAGGGTACAGATCAATATCTTTTCCAAAAGGAAGCCAATACTAAGCCATTGTACAATCAACTTGCTCAGTAGCATAACAACAGTTCTGGAATTGCCAGGTTAACACGAGACCTTCTAGAAGAGGAAATAGAAGTTAAAGCCCACCTTAAAACATGAATGTTTTTGACCCGTTATTAATGTTTCTTGTGTTCTAATAAACAGAGGAGCCCCAGTGTGTAAATATTTAGTACAGGCAATGAGCAATTAAAGTTCTAAGAGAGAAATGGAAATCCATGCCCTCTTGTTAAGTGAATTGAGACTGTCTTTTAATTGCACATAGAAGGATCAGTCAGGGAGTCATTAACTAGGAGTAACTGATGCTTCCACAGACTCACTACTGATTTCTTACGCTTTAAAACAGAGGGTTCTTCAATGTTTGTCCGGTTATTGTGCTGGGCTGAATCCTTTCAGTTTCTGTTTTGATCACTTCAAAAAAAAAGGAGGATGATCTGCCTATTATAACAATGATTGACACTCTATCAATCAGTCTATTTATTTCTCTGTCTTCCTGTAGGAACAAAAGTGACTAGTAAAGTTGTATTTCTAATATATAAAACTGTCCAACCCCAAGGGAAGGAAGACTTGCAGGCCTTTGATTGGATGCTTAAATATGGGTGGTTCATGGCTACTGGTTGTGTACAGAGTTGTGTTGCCAAATTGGCTACAGATTTCCTTGTTCTGTCATTTTCAAAGGGCAGTTCTGCCTGTTTGGTAAACAAAAGTGAGATACAAGATGTTTTCCTCAATAATATACTGCTTTCTCAAGCAACTCACAAATCCATATGGTATTAGTAATATGCAATCACTACTGCCATTGGCAAATGGTATGGTGTCCAACAATTGGCTTATTAAGTAACATGGATCACTGCTTGCTCTCTCCCACTAACCCTCTGCAACCCATCAGCACTCATGTCTTATTGTTCTTGTGTAGTTAAAATAAGAAGATCCGTCATCTTCTTGGTTGCCACAAATGACTACCCAAGAGCAAATGTGCTAATGTGAATATATTCTGGTAATGCTAGAAATAGCAGCATTCGTTTTTGTGTAAATCATCATCTCCAGCTAGCATTTATTCAAATATATTCAATATTTTTACATTTGTTAAATATTAATGGGATCTAATCCCGAAAAGCAAATTGCTCTGAGCTCTTTTGCAATTTACTGCACATTCATTTTCTACTTTTAGCAGTTTCAGACTGCTAATACCAGACTTTTGGTGACAATCAGCAACACTAGGATTAAGTGAATCTTTTCATTGAATAGAAAATACATAGACAGTTAGGGTTGTTGTCACTCTTGGTCTTTAAAGTGAGTTGTAGAGCTGAAGCCCGCCTAGCAGTATAAAACTGTCTAAAACTGCTAATATCTCAGAAAACTTTAAAAATAGACAATGAACGTAAATTGCAAAAGTACTCAGAAAGTGCTCTCAGTAAGCTTACATCAGTTTATTTTTTGTTCAGTTTAGATCCCCTTAATTCTTCATATGTATGCTCTTCTTGTCCCGAGGTTCCCATTTAATCTTATTTCTCCCGACTACCAAGGTCCTGCATGCATTTTTCTGACTTTAGAATTTACAGTTTAGTAAAAAGCCCTGTGATTCAGTCACATTGCCAAAATAATCATAGTTCCTCTTTGCATGTGTGCTGTTGTAAACACAAGTCTGAGGTATTACATTTTGTCATGTCAACCCAAAAAATATATTTTTGCCTAATAAAAGAAAATTTTGCAATATACATTCAATACAAATTATATATGTCCCTTCTGTTCTCTGTCCTGATGGCTCAGACTGTTGAAACAATGTAAGACAAGGCAGCTGATTAACAGACCTGACTTTGCTGGGGAACTTTCGCAAAAGTATTTAAAAAGTAACAACCAGGAGTTAAGCAAATGCTGCTTTCAATAGCAATTTTTACAAATAACTTTAAAAGCACTAAACATTTTTTATAAATGTATATTGGAAAGATGCGTAGTATTATGTTTTATTTTATTAGGGAAAATTTTATTTTGGGGTCGACTTGTCCTTTAATGTGAATTATGATATGCTCTAGATCAGCTTGCCTAACTGGAAATCCTTGAGTGATGGCATTTGCAGCTATAATTTTTCATAGATATTACATGCCATTCTCTGTGTTGGTAACATACAAGCCCTTAAATTACTGATCAGTTGAAATATGATATTTAAACTGTTTCTTTACACATTACAATTACAGCAGGCTTTGTGTTCCTTGTAAACCATCCGGTTTGCACAAGTCCATGAATTTTCTAGTGTTAAAAGAAAATAGCTAAATTGGTGGATAAAGTATAATCTAGTAAACACTCAAATTATTGTCTGGTATTTACATTATCATCTTGGCGTCACTAGTAAGCTTTACCCTCACTTACAAATTCTACCTACAGGGTGGTAAATAACGAAAAGCAGACTTTGCAATTGCTGGGAACTCTGTGGTGCCCTAAATTATATTTCAACATTTGATTCCAAGAGATTTCCTATTCCTACAATTTTAGTGGGCCTTAAATGATTTTGCTATAAGTCTCAGTAACATCTATGCTACTAACATGCCAGCTTTGTTAGTTCTCAGCCCTATGAGAAGCCCTAGGTGAGGAGATACATACAAGCCTGTGTCACTAAGAAAATCTGTACAGCGTAATGGTCACACCTTTGTGAGCAATGCAGTGCTACTCTTACACAATTGTCTCCTTTCTTTGCTGGTGTATACTTTTGCAACCCTGGTTTTGAAGCTATGCGGAATAGTGATAATATTGTGGTATACCTTTTGGGATGGGTTGTTATCATTGCATGTTGTCAGTAATAAAAGCATTGCCATGAATCATTAACCTTCTTGATATGTGTGGATATTGCTCAGAGTCCAAACAGACAAGCAGAAAAAAGACTATTAGTAATATAAGTTTATATAGTGCAGATCACTACTTGTTTGTTTATATAGTTCATTATACTTAAATCAATCTTGTTTCTCAAAACCACATCACATTGCAATATATTGGGGCAAATACAAACAAATCAACAATCCGAAACAAACCAAGAAAAGAATTTAGAAGGCGCTTCTTGTTACAATAATCTAGGGCAGTGCAGTCCAATTTAATACATATAGTGGAACAATTAATTCACACATAGAATGTTCGAGGGTAGGAATCAGTTAAAATGATGATGTGATATAGTGAAGTCTATGAAGCCTCTTAAGTAGACTGGGGACCTAAACAATCCTTTAGAGGACCACATCTGGCCCATGGGCTTCCAGTTGAACAGCCCTGATCTGGGGCATAAGGGCACATACAATGAGATAGGGTTTCTTAGATAGCTCTCCCAAAAGTTCAAGAGGATGCTGAATTCCCTGTCCAGAAGAGGGTGAAGCACAAACTGAGTTGATATGATCAACGGGTTGGTAGGTACGTAGGTAGATGGTGGATCTGCAAATGCTAAATAGAGATAAAGGTCTCTCTGAATAGATGTTTCCTAATAATATTGTGTGATTATTTATACATTTATGGAGTCCTGCTGATCCATGTACTATGAATATCACTTAGTTCAGAAATTGGGCAGATTTGTAAAGTTCATCTGCCAGTGCAGCTCCTCTTCGTTGTTGAAAGGAATTCTGGTTACAAACAACAATCTCTGGCTTATTAAGGGAACTAAGCGAAAATGAAAATTTAATATAAGCTTCATCATAGCAAAGTAAGAAAAAATCTGCATTGTTTCTGAAATAATCAAGTTTATATTCACTATTCATTTCTCAGGATCTGTTTCTCTTCATTCTGTCTCCTTCATACAGCAGATGGGTGTCAGAAGAATGATCCATTATGTCTTATAGGGGGGGCTTCCTTTCCTAGCAGATGTATTACAGCCCACTCAAATAACTGATTCCAGTACAAACAAAATCAATAAAAAATAACTGCCTTTTGCACAAATTCAGCATGTAGAGAGACATGATGTTTGGTGATTTTAATAGAGTGAGCTCTAAAACATCTTCTAGGCAAAAGGAGCCCCCCTATAAGATATATTGGATCTAACTGTCAATGAATATCTGACACCCAACTCCTGCATGAAGAGAGAATAAAGAGAAACAGATGCTGAGAGAGGAATAGTGAAGATGAACTTGATTATTTCAGAAACGGTACAGAATTTTTAATTGATTATATTTGGAAAGTTTCTTTCAGTATGCTGAGGCTAATATTAAATATTAAATTTTCATTTTTGTAATAATTCCCCTTTACGTAAGCTCCAGAGAAAGTTCTGTAGTACGAATGTACCCATTTATGGCGGTGTAAGGGATACCCAGAAGTGGGGTAAAAATGTTGAAATTGGAAGAAAAGTACCCCTTGATTGTTTTTTACAGAGATGCACAGGCCCTGGGAAAAAGATAGCCTTCCATCTCACAGTACAGGTATGGGATCTGTTATCCAGAAACCCCTTATCCAGAAAGACAATCTCCCATAAACTACATTTTATCCAGATCATTCAGCTTTTTGAAAATTATTTCCCTTTTCTCTGTAATAATAAAACAGTACCTTGTATTTGATCCTAACTAAGATATAATTAATCCTTATTGGAGGCAAAACCAGCCTATTGGGTTTATTTACTGTTTACATGATTTTCTAGTAGACTTAAGGTGTGAAGATCAAACTACGAAAAGATCCATTATCAGAAAAACCCCAGGTCCCAAGCATTCTGGATAACAGGTCCCATATCTGTATTCCCATTTTCTTCTTGTCCTTTAAAGGAGAAAGAAAGCTACCAGGGCAGTTTATTGCCAATAGATTAGTCACAACAGTGCAAGCTAGAACGCCATTTTTATTCTTTAGAATGTTTTTCCATACCTGAGCAATGAGCTCTAGAAACTGTCTCTGTTTGTTTAGGATAGCAGCTTTCATATTAGCTCGCTGTGTGATATCACTTCCTGTCTTAGTCTCTCCTGTTCGCTCATAGCTGAGCTCAGATTACAGCAGTGAGGTGAGGAGGAAGGGAGAGAGGAGCAAACTGAGCATGCTCAAGCCCGTGCCCTGGAGGTTTAAGCTAAAAGAAAAAAGTCTGATAAAGAAGCCCATGTGTACACAATAGAAGGAAAGAAATGTTTCTTTTGACAGAGGACTCAGAGCAGCATTACTTTGAGGGTTAACTATTGTATTCATAAAGACCTTTCTGATAGCTTACTTAGTTTTAACCTTTCCTTCTCCTTTAAATACAACTGGCCAGTCAGGTGGGAAGATTGTACCTATTAGAACCACTTCTTGTTTTGTTGCTGTGATTTTAACACAGTGCATCAGACTGGAGCAGATAGTTTCAAGTTATAGTAATCATGGTAAGTATGGCTTGTCTGCAAGATTGCCAGTTAAAAACACAGTATGTGACAGGAACTAGCATTTTGACACGTTCTTATTCCCCAGAGAAAACTTGAAAGAACAAAATGAGAACCCATCACTGCATGTGACATTTTATCAAGTCACAGCATATCCTCATCTTTTGTAAGTAGTTCCCTATTCCCCCCTGACAGATCCATCACTTTCATAGCACAAGCCCTGTACTTAGATATACAATAAACAAGAAAGTACTTTAACTGTGAATTGAGCTCCATTAGTTGTTACAGCAATCCTCTTATAGATCTAAAGACCTTAAACATAATGCAATCAGCGTAATTAGCTGCCGCTGAAATATCCTACAGTCCTGTTTATTTGATCATTTGTTCAGATGGCGTGCTGTGTTTAGGCAGGAAACAATAAAACAGGGACAGGAAATAACCATCAAGCAAATACCTTTATTGATTGATCTGAATTAGCCATTTAGATCCTCTTGTCAGGCATGTTCTGAATTAGGAACTAAAGTAACATTTGTTATATCAACATATGTAGCTCACTAATCTGGGTTATAACACAGTGTTCTTTATTAAGACAGAAGAAAGTAAAGGCAATTAATTATAGCATTTACATGTGAATGCTGCTTTATAAACTGGATTTGATTGATCTACATGATCAACAACAGTTAATACACAGCTTATATATATATATATATATATATATATATATATATATATATATATATATTCTGTTGCAAAAAGAAACTTGTATTCAATATGAGTCCATATTAATGTCTCAGCATATGTTTCTTCATATAAGCTTGTCATACTGCAGGGGGCACATTGCCAGATAAAGAGAGAGACTACAAATAATTTCCAATATGATTACCGAAGGGACTGAAAATTAAAGCTGATCTGAGTGTATTTCTAAAGAGGGGCCTGTATTTTCTCTGCAAACATCACAGGGAGGGGATTAGCCTGTAAATCAGAGCCCGTATTCATTATGTAGAGCCCAGCTCAGCAGCTGCATTCAATTGCAGAGTGTCTTTCACTGCCCGCTTGTAAAAAAAAGTCCAAGAAATTCGATACAAACATAATACAAAAATGTTTTCCTGCCCTGCTCACAAACTCACAGCTTCTGGAGCAAAGCACAAGTCTCTCACATCCTGCGCTCTCACATACCATTAAGAAATTCAAACTCATTTTAGTTTTTTAAAAAATATTAAGGCGCTCGTTAAATTACACAGAAATATTGAATTTGAAGGCAGAGAAGAATGACGTGGCCCACACAGTTTGTCCTTTGGTCTGTAGTGAAGTGCCAAGTTGATATGCTGTCTTTTATTTACTGCCCCGTTGATCTGCAAAATTGATACATGATACACTTCAATTGCTTTAGTTTAAAACACTACTTACCTACATTAATTGCCATTATACAGAAAATTGCAGGGGTTATTTCTCATTCCCCGAGGACAAGTGGTAGAATGCTACGGGGTGCAAGAGCGTACACCATAGTGCTCACCTACCAATCCCTAAAGATTACTTCTGTCTGTGTTTTAGATCAAAAATCTGTCTCTCTGTGCAGATAGCAGCATTAGTAGGCACAACAGGGCAATGATGTGGCTTTTATTATTGCACTTTGCACACTGCATTCATTATTGTAAATGACCCCTAATGGGTCACTAGTCTATAATAAAGTTAAAGCACAAGGAAAGCCTTTTTTCCCCCTTAATTCTTCATTAAACCAGCTGCCTCTTTCTCTCCCAAATCATTACATTTTAAAATACAGTTTTTAAAAGGAATAAAATCGTTGTGTAGTTTCCCCCTTCTAAAGCATATTGCATCCACCATCTTTAAACCACTTAGGTAACCATTTGTGTCTTTTGTGATGATCTGCACATGCGCAAATATGCAAGACGCAGAGATGGTTCGCATAGAAAAAAAGCATGCTCACGAGCCATATAATCTGTGCATGCACCAAATCTGAGGAATGCGTATTGTGCATGCAATCCAGCCTTGGTCTTGATTGCAAAGTGATGCATTGTCGGTTGAATTCTTTATAGACTGAGAGCTTTCGTGAAATTATTGGCTTCGGATCTTCTAAATGGCTTAACTCTTCAACGAACTGACTGCATTCTTAAACTGTTATTTCTTTTATATCAGAGAAGTTTTGAGACAAAATAGAAAAAAATTACATTTTTCTTCTGACCTTCCCCTTCCTTCCACACAGATAGTCAGACAGACAGATAGATAGAACATGTATTAATGAAACTCAATAGATAGGATATATAATATTCTTTAATATATGTTGCTGACATTGCCAGGTTAGTGCTATTGCCAAACATAGGCATAATTCAGCAGAAAACATGAAACACATGCTGCCAGCACAGTAGCGTCCCCTTGTAAAGTTAGTGTTTATGTTTTCAATTACCATTTCCTGGTTTTACTTTGCTGGAGACAGTCTATAAGTTACAGTAATTTTGAAAAGACCTTTACATTTAACTATTTTCATTCCTAGGGGTATATTTATCAAAGAGTGAAGTCTGATATCACCACAGTCCCCTAGGGTGAAATACTGCCACTCTCCATTCCATGAAAGTCAAAATTCACCCTTTGATAAATACACCTTTCAAAATACCATAGAAATAAATGGAGAGTAGTGGTATTTCACTGTAGCAAACTGTGGCTTCAGGGATGTACTCTAAGGGGCAGATTTATCAAAGGTTGAGGTGAATTTTCAAATAAAAAAAATGTGAATTTCGAGCTATTTTTGTGTACCTCGACTAGGGAATATTCCAATATTCCGATTTGAATTTGAAAAAAAAATTGAATATCAAAATTTATAATCTACTGTCTCGACTTCAACCATTCTCCAATTAAAACCTGCCGAATTGCTGTTTTAGCCATAAGGGGGACCTCCTAGAACCCATTTGGAGTCAATTGGTGGACTCTGAAAAATCAAAGTTTTATGGGGGGGAAAACTTCTAATCAAATTCGATGGAATGCGCAATTAATTCAATTCATATGATTTGAATTCAGCCAATTACGGACCTAGTCGATCGGAAACGGACCTATTCGGCCAAAAAAGATAATTTGATAAATATTCCCCTACCAATTACAACAAAAACTCCCAATTCTTGATGAAAAATACATTCTGCACAAAAACCACTTACTACTGAGGCCTTTTTACATGACAAAAAGAAGAACAGTACTCATTGTTTTGTGACTGGCATTCCCGTAGCACGCAAACCAATTTAAATTAATGGTCACTATTTATATTTGATTATTTTTCGCAATTCAGAAGCAATAAAGCTGAAGCAAGTGAAAATGACTGGTGTGCCCAAGGGCTAGACTGCATAATGTTACAGTTTTCAGGAAATGTATAAAGCGAGAGAATATGAGAAATATGAGTAGTGCAATAAATGTATTTTAACAGCTTACCGGGCAATAAACAATAGTGCCAATAACAAATAAAGTGGTGCATTAGGCAAAACGTATGGGGCTTTAATTATGGGTTGCAAGATATGACTGTTCATTCCAGCTCCTGAGATTTACATAGTCAGAAACTTATGTAAATCGCTATTATCTCAGGTGACACACATTCAACCCTGGATACTGTTTTTTATGTGAGGTACAAAAGGTCCCACACATAATAACTGTGCAAGAACATTTTTTATATATCATTTTGGGCCATTTTAAAATGCCAGTTCTCATTTACAAACATAGGTGCTAAATTGCTCCTCTGCAGTAACCAATCAGATTTTGCTTTTATTCATGACATGCAGCAGCGTTATCAAAGGAAATTGCTGTTAGATATTGCACCAGTGCAATTTTGAAACTGTAGGATTCAAAGGACAACCTTTATTATTCAATATTACCCTTTGCATTTGCCAAATAGGTGCATTATTGTTTACATCTTGCTTTTTTCTCTGTCTTCTCTTTCCTGTTTATTTTAAGTCTTAACTTAAACTACCATTGTTTCATTGTTGACGTTGCTTATATCCTCCCATTGCCCTTCTATTGTGTTATAATACCTTTTCAGGTAACTAGTGAAGAAGGTGAGAATGTTTTCTAACAGCTTGTACAATGAGACCAGCATAGGTTTTCTTTATAACAAGGTTTGGATGAGACGACATACCATTAAAAGTGACTTTTGCAACACATTTTAAAAACGATTATATATTTTAGAAGCACATTTCTTCATTTACAGTGTTCACAGTGACAGAGACCAGTTATCATCATGACTTATATTGGGGTCTGCACACCTATTTCACTTGTTTTACACTAAGAACAGTGCTGCATGAATATGTGTATGCATAAGTATATAGAAAGGGCCAGAAATAGAACAACCAAAATCTGAAATGAAGAAGGAATGAAAGATCTAAAGTCTGGAAGGAAATGCCTCTTACCACAAAGTACATTTAAATTTTACTTGAATCAAGAGTACCATATTCACATACATTTTCTCTACTCTGAGGATGACTAAATATCGGCCCCTTTATGATGTTGCAAGGAAAATAACTGTAACTTGGAAAATAACCAAATTGGTCTAATAGTTCAAATAGTGTCTCTTGCTAGTGATCCCCTACTGTGTCCCTAATTAATTACAGAACTCCTCTTACAGGTTAACAAAGGGGATTTGTAAAAAATGAGGCAGCAGATGTGTATGTTCTAAATTCTACCTATTTATTGGCTACTCCATAAAGTGGGTATACTGTAACTGGTGTCCTGCGGGTAAAGTCATCTGGTATGGAACCTGTTATCCGGAAACCTGTTATCCAGAAAGCTCTGAATTACAAAAAGGCCGACTCCTATACACTCCATTGTATCCAAATAATCAAAATTTCTAAAAATGTTTTCCTTGTACTTGATCCAAACTAAGATATGAAATTGGAAGAAAAGTACCCCTTGATTGTTTTTTAAAGAGATGCACTGGCCCTGGGAAGAAGATAGCCCTCCATCTCACAGTACAGGTATGGGATCTGTTATCCAGAAACCCTTTATCCAGAAAGACATCTCCCATAAACTACATTTTATCCAGATCATTCAGCTTTTTGAAAATGATTTCCTTTTTCTCTGTAATAATAAAACAGTAGCTTGTACTTGGGTAAAACTAAAATATAATTAAACCTTATTGGAAGCAAATCCAGCCTGTTGGGTTTATTTAATGTTTACATGATTTTCCTAGTAGTCTCAAGTTATGAAGATCCAAATTACAGAAAGATCTGTTTTCCAGAAAACCCCAGGCCCCGAGCATTCTTGATAACAGGTCCCATAACTGTATTGGGTGGCATTTAATTTATTCAGAGTTATTAAAAGAAGAATTAAACTCAAAAGTTCACTGCAGACATTTTCAGCCGCTTCGGTAATCTTCAGAATGGGACCGGCACTTCGGCAATATTCGTGAGTTTTGGTGCATGCGCAGTTGTCATAAAACGGAAAATTGCTCCAACTGCGCACTTGCCGCCATGCCGGTCTCATTCAGAAGATTACCAAAGTGGCTGAAGATGGCGCCCGTGAACTCCACTGGACGGAATCTGCACGGAGGCGTAAGTAAAGACTGAGGGTCATTTGCCCGAGGTAGCAGCTAGGCTGGGGGGGAGGAGGGGGGGTCTATGTAGGGTAGGGTTTTTTAACTTTTGGGTTGAATTCTCCTTTAAGGGGGTCATGGCAAAATGCATGACCCACCTGACAATAATTCTGGAAACTGTGTGATTTCCTCCACTCCTAGAGGCACATTTATTAAAGGTTGAATTTCGAATTCATGTGAATTTTATTTAATTCTAATAAATTCGATTATATTAAAAATTCAATTGGGAGGTTATTTAAGAAAAAATTTGAACATCTAAAACTTGAACGAATATTACCAACTCGAAAACTTGAATATAATTCGACTAAACTTGAATGTCAGGAAGGCATTTAACATCTTCAAATGGGTCACCGAACCTTTCCCATTGATCTCTACATGAACTCGGCAGGTTTTGGGTGGCGAATAGTCGAATTCAAATTGTTCCAAGGTTTGATAAATCTCGATTTTCGAATTCAAATCGAGTTTGGATTATTCCCAATTCGAATTTGAGAGTTTTGACCAAAAACAATGTGAAAATTCGAATTTACTTTTCAACCCATTATAAATCTGCCCCCTAGTGTGAGAACTGATGGGTAATTTAGAAAGTGTGTATGTCACTTTAAAATGTGATCGTTAGCAGGATTAATTGCATTTATAATAATGAGAATACATATTGTGGTATGTAGGTTGCTGCCCAATGGGTTTTGTCACCAGATAATAACATATGTCCTGCTCAGAATTCTGTATATGCAGGATTGACCGAATCCCTGGATCTTTTGTAAGATTCAGTATCAGCCAATGCAAATACTTATTTTTGTCTCACTGTGCTGCATACCTGAAGACAAGAGATTTGTTTTTGCTTACAACAACTATAACGTACAGCTGTTACAGTACAAACAAATTTAGATATTCTGTCTGTCAAGTTTGCTAAAAAATGATTGTTTATTTGGAAGAATTTAACGATTTTGTACATCTCTTATTTAAACATTGCAAAGCCTGACTTAAGCTATAGAAAAAAACATTGCTCTTATCTCACTTTCTTGCTGTTATTAAAGTGACATAACTGATTTAGAGCCACAGATCTTAGAATCTTTGGCCCTTATATAGAAGGTCCATAGTGTCAGTGTCGTAAATTCTGCATTTCTAGATTTGATCCATTTGATACATAGTGATATTAGCAACATAAAGTGCAGCCAACCAGACCAAAAAGGATGAAATATACTACCTCTGTTACTGTAGTTTACCCATCTTGTTATTTCTAGCTAATACTTCTAGCAACACCTTACTCCACTGTTGTATGCTGTCAGAATGTTGTAAACTGCATAGATATGGAGCAGCTTAAGGTTTCATTATATAAGTTGCTCCATTCATGTAATTTGACCTACATAAGGTCTTCTCGCTTTATATGACCACTGACTTTTTTTGTGATTTTTGATTACAAAAATTTAGGGATGCACCAAAAACCAGGATTCGGTTTGGGATTTGTCCTTTTTCAACAGGATTCGGCCGAATCCTTCTGCCCGGCAGGGAGGAAAATCACTTGACTTTTTGTCACAAAACAAGGAAGTAAATAAAATGTTTTCCCCTTCCCACCCCGTTCGGTATTCGGCCTAAATCTTTCGCAAAGGATTCGGAGGTTCGACCAAATCCAAAATAGTGGATTCGGTGCATCTCTACATAAATTGAATGCATAATCCCACATCCCATGGATTATAATACCTAATAGCAATTAATTACTTATAATATATGCGTATATATATATATATATATATATATATATATATATAAATATATACAGTATATACACATGCACAGGTATGGGACCCGTTATCCAGAAACCCATTATCCAGAAATCTCTGAATTAGATTATTATCTAAATAATCCAAATTTTAAATCACATATAAATTTTAAATCACATATAGATTTTCTATGCAATATATATATATATATATATATATATATAGAAGCAAAGAATAGCGACACTCACAGGTTTTTCTTCATGGTGCAAAATAGATTTATTGAGCACAATAAATCTATTTTGCACCATGAAGAAAAACCTGTGAGTGTCGCTATTCTTTGCTTCTATGATTACTTCATTCAGACGAGCACCCAGGTATTACCCTTGTCTACGGAGTGCACCCTTTTGGATCTGTCTATATATATATATATATATATTTTTTTTTTTTTTAAATTTATGTACAAATGGTACTCAGTGATGTCATCAGCTATAATCAGTGCTATGTCACATGACTTGTTCTGTTCAAAATCTAAGGATATTACAGTCCACCTGTATAAGAATACTCTGTCTGTAAGGCTGGTGCCTTTATACAATCAATGAAACTTTTCATTGACTTCTCATAGCCTTATATTTTCCCATAGGGGGTATATTATTCTCTATCTAACCGGAGCATATGCATGAATGAAATTCCGATTGAGTTCGGATTATGTATCTTGAAGTTAATATATGGCAAGAACCTATACATAGATTGATGGATAGATAAGATCTATTTGTTAAGATCTGAAAAAATACTGCTTGACACTTTGCAGCAGGAGGAGCAGGCAGGATTCTCATTATTTGTTGTAACCACATTCTTCTGGATCTTCAGGCTTTTATTGATTTGCCTGCAGTTAGATGGATCTCATAAACATATCCTTTAAGAAGAAAGTGAAGCTTGAAACCCATTTTTTGATGAATGTCTGGGTGCTTGTGGTTTTGTGATGTGCAGGAATCAGTAGCAAGATCTGGAATTAATTATATAGTTTGTGTAAGTCTTTAATAGCCCCTCTTGCAGTAAAACCTTTAATCATCCTGTAGCCCAACCAAATTGCTATAGTCTCCTGTCAAGCATAATAGCTGCTTGCAAATAAGTGCTTAGGCAACGTACATCACTAATGTTCAGGGCTTTTCTAAGGGACATAAAGGGTTTACAGCAGTAATTTCCTTCCCTAACAATGCTACTAATTTGTGTGTTGCTTTAACCAAACTGTTGAGTTAATTTGGAAGATGAACAAAGGATAAAAAGATTAGGTCATATATTATACCTGTTTTTTTAATGGGTAATTGAATCATCTAATTGTAATTAATCAGGCACACAAAGCGTTTCATTTTACACAGACTCCCTGCCACTGTATACTTCAGAACAATCACCTTTCTGATCATCAGAACATCCAAAAGGTGTAGAAATAAGTAAGCAAGTGAGAGGGGTTGGGGGTTGCTGGTACAAGTGGGCAGGGAATGGGCTAGCAGGACACCAGAAAATCTATGTTCTCACCAAGGTGCAATGAAGCTTCCCCTTTTTCTATCCATGTCCATCCAGTGGTTTCAGGCATAGCAAATAAAAAGGTGATTATAATACAAAGAAGAATTGGCTGAGGGTTGTAAATGGTTACATATCTCACCCAGATATTCTATCAAGGGCAAGAGTGATGGTACCCATTGACATTAGTTGCTTTGCTGGTGGGACGCTTTGTTTTTTTTGAGGTCATCCAAAGTAAAAGGAGGAAAAAAAGGGAGAAATTTGTATTTATCAACAGCATGGCATTGCTTTATTGTCAACCAAAACTTATAAATTTATAAAATGACACTTACACACTACAATTTTCCAATATAATAATATAGTACACCCTTTAAATCACAATGAATATTAGACATTCTGGTGCCATCATCAAAACCCTTTTCTCCATTTTTTTCACGACATATTGTATTTAAAGACACATTTTTTTCATGTGAAGCAAGCAGGTGGTATTTGTTCATGATTTAAAAAAAGAACTTTTTTTTCAGTATTTTAGGCTTGGCAAAGGGAAAGGCAATCTACAGTATGTAAATAATAGGTACAAAACTAAACATTGGCACACCCAATTCACTAGGTAAAATACTTTAACTTAAACTTTAACTTAAATCACTGTTTCTAGGAACTGCGCCCAATGGGGTTACATTGGACCTGTGCGTTCTATCCCTTGTCTGGCCTCATTTGTCTGTAACTTGGCATTGCCTATAACTACTTTGAGATAGTATTAGCTGATGACTGTTGATATCTTCTAGTCTAAATTAAAAAAAGGTTAGTTTAGGAATCCCATGCCTGCCTTTGCCTCTTGGTCATAGGTACTGAGGTTTTTGGCAGGTGTGCAATCGTGCCTCTCATAGAGAAAGAGAGAGTTTGTGTCTTCATCTGTCAGCCCAGTACTTCTTTGTTCTAAAGCTGAGCTGTTTGCTGACAAAGGAGGAAGAATGCAACAGAAAGACGTCAGAGGCAAATCCCTTTTACTCTATCTGCATTCCATCAAACTATACATGGCAGGTAGCCCTAAACTTCTCATGGTTTCCAGATACAGTATCATGTGTTTCTAGTTCTTTGTGGGTGTACCTGATCAGAACCAAGTGTTTCCCCTTTAAATGCATATTAACAAAGCATACTGGTCTTCCTTAGCTGGGATATCAGGAGAGAGATTTCACGGACAAAAGGCCACTTTTTAGACTTCATTTCTCAATATATCTCATTAATTTTTTCAAAATATCAACAGTTTACAATTGAAATGCAACAAAAATATGGCATTTTTAAAGGAGAATGTCTTTCCTCAAATTATATTGTAGGGCAGAGTTTTTTTTAGAAGTTTGGGGGCCCAAACTGTAGAAAGAATCATGGGAACGATGTAACTGTACCTATAGTACATTAGGGATGCACTGCATCTCCTAATTTTGCATTTGGTGAATCCCGAAATCTTTCATGACGGATTCAGCCAAATCCCAAGATGAATCTGAACCTTAATTTTCCAATGCCAATTAGGGTAAAGGTGGCCATAGACACACTGATAATATCGTACAGCAGAAGACTGGGATATCGGTCGGCTCTTCAATCGGGCTGGCCAGAAAATTTTGATCAGGCGCCTTTGAAAGCACCCAAACATCGACCGTTTTAGAGGTATTTTCAACAAACAGTTGCAAATTTGTAACTGTTATTCAGTGTCGCAAACATTTCTATGGTTCAGGTAGATGTGGAGAGAAGAAAAGTGTACATTTCAGAGTGGAAGGCTAGAGTTTTGCTTGAGGGAACAGAGATTTTCAGAATAAATGAGCTGTCTGTTGCATCAAGGAGTCAGGCACATTTATTGCTTGGCCATTATACAGGTCACTGCTCAGTGCAGCAATCCTGAAGAGCAGCCAACATAAAATAACACCATGGGGAGATTTAACAGGTTGGTTTCAGTGTGTCTTTATCAAATGGAAATGAATATCCTCGGACACAGAAGACACAGAAGGGTCAGCATCAGTTGGGATAAATAGAAGCTCTTTCATGTGGCTGGCACAAGCACATACAGGGTATGCCAGGGTCATAATCTAGACCTGGCAGTGGTTACAGTTTACAGATGATTCCAAAGTAACTAATATTCCAACCTGCACTGACTTATCAGTAGGAAGGGTTGCATATTTATTTACAGTTAAGGACAGATTCAGTGTCTTTCACATCCCTAGTAGGATTTGCATATTTTAAAGGTTGTCATTCCTCCCTCTGACCTGGAGAGAATCACCTTATTATTTGATAGAACTTATGCTCTGCAAGGCAAAACACATTAAGCTGAGAGTTCCACCAAGCAGCAGAGGACTGTAAAAACCAACTGGAAGCGCCTTCTGCAGCATCAAAAGTATAAATACAACCTGTATTTCATCAGCAGACAGACATGCTGCCTTTGAAAAATGGACTGAATCTGAGTCAGGGTGAGTATATATTAACAGCTCACATGATTGTATGTCAAGTACATTGTGTTTTGGAGTAAGGATAGATTTGTTTCACAAATTAACAATGTGCTATCTTTCAAGCTATATCACAATATTATTGTGTTTTTCTATAACATATTTATATTATGGGATTATAAATCTGATATTTACCTGGGATAGTAAAGTGGTTTAAGGAAACAATATATATGTTTATAAGTATGAAATTAACAGTAGTGATTCTGGATAGGTTATTAATTTTTTTATCGCCTGGTAGGAAGCTATGTATTGTTGATCCCATTTTTTGAACATTCTATATAGCTTTTGGGACTGCCCTACAGCTGGAGTTACAAACCATGCCTGATTGCATATCAATTTTACAGTTAAAGGGATTCTGTCGTAATTTTTATGATGTAGTTGTTATTTCTAAATTACACTGTGTTGTAGTGGGTCCTGGATTTTACTTTTAAATGCTGTTCTTAGATCTTCCAGGCAGTTGTTATCTGGTTACCTTCCCATTGTTCTGTTGTTAGGCTGCTGGGGGGGGGAGAGGGGGGTTGATATCACTCCAATTTGCAGTACAGCAGCAAAGAGTAACTGAAGTTTATCAGAGCACAAGTCACATGACTGGGGGCAGCTGGAAAACTGACAATATGTCTAGCCCCATGTCAGATTTCAAAATTAAATATAAAAAAAATCAGTTTGCTCTTTTAAAAAACAGATTTCAGTCTGTTGGAGCAGCACTAATAACTGATGCGTTTTGAAAAAAAAATGTTTCCCATGACAGTATACCTCTAAGGATCCCAGTGGGATGTGCAGGTTTCAAAGGTTGAGTCACCTTATCATTTGATAGCGTGTGCAGCAGATAAAATACTGCCTGTTATGTGAAGGATTATATTTCATGCACTTTGTAGTTTTCTAATACAAGGTTAGGGGTGCATTGACGCTGGGGAATATGTTATACACTGTGTACAAAATGCACAACTAAGCTTTCAGAATATAACAGACATGTTTGCAGCCATGCAAAAGAGATTGACCATAAGCTGCACAGCTGGGTTGGTGGCCACTATATTTTTAGTGTGACATCTGGTATCAGTCTCCTTGGCCTTTACCACAGAGAGGGAGCTGTGACACTGGATGTGACACTGCCAAAGATAGGGACACCTGCAGACATGGAATTTAAACCAATGACAGTGATGAGGTTGTGGAAATAGAGTGTGTGGTTTCATTCTCAGAGCTGTATTTTTGGTCTTCATTATTTCTTTTTTTATAGTTTTTTAATTAATTGCCTCCTTATTCTGACTCTTTCCAGTTTTACAATGGGGCTTCTCTGAAAACAACGATTGTGGGCAGGGCAGGCAGTGAAACATCCGGTAATTACAAATTTACCAGCAAATACATTTATGGGAAATTTGTAATACCAACCCTAGCCTTGGCTGGTATTTTGTCGCTTAGGCCGCTGAAATACTGGCCAGTTGGCAACCCTATGTGAATGTGCAAATGTACTGGAAGGTGAGGTAGCACACAAAAGTGTCATGATTCCTACAAGCATGTGGCACAAGAGAAACAGATAGGTATAGAAAGTAATCCAATTCTATTTGTTTCCAAAGGGCCTTTCTGCTCGGCCATCTTTGTAGATCCTTCTTGTCCTTTTACAAAGATTACACTGATGACTAGAACCAGGCAAAATGACTTCCAAAGTATTTTATTGAAGCTTGATTACAAAGGTTGTGTTCATGAGTTCACATAGTTTGTTTGTGTTCATGAGTTCACAAGGCTGTAAAATGTTCTGATTGACATCTTGTGGTGCTGACAGTTCAGGTTAGCAACATGACCCTTATGTTTCTACAAAGCAAATGTGCCAGCTACCCATTTATTAATATGATAGCTGGAGTTAATGTATTTATATGAGATTAATTGTCATTGGACAAAAACTGCTACCTAAACTGCTGAAAGCCATTGAACTTTGTGTTTTCGCTCATTAGACATACTTTCTTGAGAAACTTACCCATTAAATAAGATTTTACTGTATGTGCAGATAAAAACTAAGCATATCACTTCTTTGAACTCTGTGCCAAGCTTCAGACTTTCACCAGCCATTAATAAAGAAGTCTCCTAGGTGAGGAGAGTAATTCCTGTTATATAAAGACTTCCCTAACTGCCATGTTATCATGCATAGACTAGTAACAAAAGTTCACTGATAACCCAGGAGCAGCAAGGTACATTCCATTACACAGTTATGTTCTGTAACCATTGTCTAGATTTGAAATGTTTTGACAATCTGTATATTCTATTTAGTAGACCGGGCGCCTAGAGGTGGTATTCTGCAATTTCTGCAGGCAAAGGTTTCCTTCACATAGCCCTTTCTACTCAAACACCGAAAGCAACAGATCATTGAACATTATGACTATACACACTTTTAGCCAAGTTGGCCAGTACAGGCACTGATCCACCCGAATGTGAGCCATTTGTTCATTAATGATGACATAAACAATGAAGGGGCTGCTATGAGATCTTAGGTTTGTTTAAAGACATAGACATTTAAGCAATCATCTTTCTTAGGTAGGAGAAACCATCATATTGCTTGTTAAGCCTACTTTAATGACCCAGTGCCTGACATTAGGTGAACCCCTAAATTCTATACAGTGGCCTTACCAGCTCGAAAGCCCCCATATATGGGCAGATATAAACTGTCAACAGATTAAGTTGACAGCTTATGGCCCAGTATATTGTTCCTCCGACGGGCTTCCCTGATTGATATCTGGCTGAAAGTCAGCCAGTTGTCAATTGGCTGGACTTAAAATCCCCTTGGATCAACGACCACATTGGTTCGTTGATGAGGTCCCCTAGGGCCCACAATTGGATCAGCCTGATAATGCCCAGCTGAAGGTGGGTATATCGGGGAGAGGCTTGCTTTTTTTGGCAACATACATATGTATGGCCAGCTTTATAATGGAAACTGTTAAAGGGAACCTATTACGAAAAATTTCAAAACAATATTTTATTGTGCTTGTCAGGCAAAATAATCCTTACTTACAGTATACAGAATATTTAAATATTGTTTTCTTTCTCCTTTTTGAATCAACAATCACAGCAAACAGACCACAGCCACTATGCAGAAGGCAAACGCTGCATCATGCCAAAATCTATAAATAAAATCATGTTTTTAAAGAAATTAATGTTTTGCTTTTAAATAACAAACCTTGATGTACTTTCAAAGACCATCTTGTCAAAATCAAACTTTGATAAATATTGCTGTGTGTGTATTTGTGGTTTTGCACAAAAGATATATAAATGTTTGGCTTGTGTGCTTTGTTATGCAACCTTTATGGGTGTCCATAAACTGTAGTTCTCAGTCTGTCACTTTATGTCTGTATATGAGAAAGGAATTTCTTAGAGATATGCTGATCATTTTAAGTAGAGGATTTACTTTTGAGAATACATTATATCTTGTATAGGTCTCTAGGAATATGGCACTTTAAGTTGTTTGTCACAGTGTTTGATTGTTGCTTTCTACACTATGGGGGTTATTTATTACTTATAAGGTTATATAAGTATAAGTATTTTTTCTAGGGTAGTTTTCAGTAAAAACTTGAATTTTTTGGGTAAAAAAAAACTTAAATTTTTTGAAAGAAAACGCACATTTTTCCAGATGTATTATGGCCCAAAGCTGGAAATAGCTAGAAATGGAAAATACTCTAGTTAAAACATGTTTATGTTACGTAGAAGTCAATGGCAGAGGTCCCTAGAACCATTTGAAGGTGTTTGTAGCCTTCATGATGTTCAGGGGTTTTGGTGATTTTCTCTTGAAAACAATCATTTAGAGTGATTCAATTTTTATTTCAATGAAAACTTGATTAATTTGAGTATTTGAGTTTTTTACATTTGAGTTTTTTCATAAATTAGAAAACATTGCGAGTTTATTTGAAGCATATAAAGCCTCACAAGCTCGACCTTTGATAAATAACCCCCTATATGTTATTATATATTGTCAAATTAAGCTCAGAGTTTTTTCAAGAACATCCCTGAAAGTATACACATAGGGGCAAATGTATTAAGGGTCGAATACCGAGGGTTAATTAACCCTCGATATTCGACTTGTGAATTAAAATCCTTTGACTTCGAATATCGAAGTCGAAGGATTTTGCACAATTCGTTGGATCGAACGATCATAGGAATAATCGTACGATCGAACGATTAAATCCTTCGAATCAAACGATCAGAAAAAACTTGGAAAGCCTATGGGGACCTTCCACATAGGCTATCATTGACTTCGGTAGCTTTTAGGTGGCGAACTAGGGGGTCGAAGTTTTTTCTTAAAGAGACAGTACTTCGACTATCGAATGGTTGAATAGGCGAACGATTTTTAGTTCGAATCGTTCGATTCGAAGTCGAAGTCGTAGTCGAAGTAGCCAATTCGATGGTCGAAGTAGCCAAAAAAATACTTCGAAATTCAAAGTATTTTTTATTCTATTCCTTCACTCGAACTTAGTGAATGGGCCCCATACTGTATAGAACTTAAAAGTTTCTACTAGTTTTGTTATTTAAAGCAGTTAGTATTTTTTGTCAGCTGATTCGCTTACTTCTAAATTGAGGATTGGATAACAAAGTTCACCAAAGCATCACACAATTCCAGTCAGTACCGCCCCAATTCTAAGGAATGTTCTTGTAAATCCTGTTGACAGATTTTAGAGGAGAGTGTGTGAAAAATGATAGTGAACTTCCTGTACTAGTAAATATAAGCTAACAAGTTAATGAAGGTACATGGTGGCCAATATCCTTGCCCTTCACATTAGCTTTGGTCTACTTTCCCTTAGGAGTATCCTGAGAGTTTGTCCTGTTGAAGTTTATAGTCCAACATTATTATCTTTGCTGTGACAACCCACTTGTAACTTTAGGAAGCCAACCTTCTGTATATGTGCCTTTCATAAGACAATTCTTGGAGGGGGTGGGGCCAGAAAAATGCAGAGCAAATATTGTCATTACACAATGTTGATAAAAGGACCCATGCCCTACTAATGACTTAATTGCATCATGATGAAGTAATGTCATTGACTACAAGCTTCCTGAGTGACTAAACTCTCGGTTGGCTGCTGACAGGTTTTTAGAAGTTCTTCATTGCACTTCACTAAATTAAAAAAAAGTAATCTTTATTTGAGGGTATAACACAGATTGAGCAGACCAGCAGGATCACAGACTAGTACCATAGATGCTTCAAATGGGGGTTTTCGCCTTCCTCTGGACTGGTTATATATATAGACTTAAAAGATGGAACTTAATGGATGTGTGTTTGGTTCAACCTAACTTACTATGTTACTATGTCTGGCTTCTACTAGTATTGTCATTGTCAAGCTACTGTCCATAATTGCATCCAGGGTTGCCACTTTCTCGTGATCCTCCTATAACTTTTACATTTCTTCCCATGTAATATAAAAAAAACTTGACCCAAAGATTGCTGTATTTTAGAGGTAGCATGTTCCAGAATATCTAGTTTACCATTTCCAGCTTGGTAGGATTCTTTTATTTTGTTGCACTTACAGGACATATTAAAAGCCCAACTATGAGAAATCTGTAAAGAAGTGCTATGGGGTTGAGACATTCATCCAAAGGTTGTAGTTTCAAAATATAATTGCTGTTTTTTCCGTGTTCTGCAACATCTGAATCTGTTCCCATAGTTCTAATGCTGGTTCTAATGAGCTAATAGTGACTTCACTATTGTGTCCAAATGCAGGTGAAATCAGTGAGCGTGAAATGCCAAACGTAAAGCCGGATGTTCAGTCAGACTTTTGTAAATTCACAGTCACTTACCATGTCAGAAAAAGAACAAATTTGCATAACTATGCCTAACTATATATATATAAATACTATATAACTAAACACATTCTATTGATGCATGGTGGTTTCTCACCTCTTTGGACTAGCTATAAGTGTTACAGGGTCATGTAAAACAAACAATATAAAATTGTGACATTTAAATATATATATATTTATAAATATATGTAAAACTTTCTTTAGCCTCATGGAAATAATGGCCTCATACAAAAAAAAAACATAAAAAATACAGACAACACACGTGGCATGTACAGCATCAGGGAATGCCATACAACACATGATACAGAACAGAGTATTTAAGAAAGTACATAGGAAACAGTGAAGCATAAGAGATCAGTAAAAGGAGATGAGGAAACTAGAAAATGGGGACCGGCACAGACAAAGGGAGATTTGATTCGGATTCTGGGGTCCGGCAACTGCTGTTTAAAGCAATATATTGTAAATGAAATAAGGAGATACAGTAGTCACAGGTGAAGCAAGAGAATTAAGAAAATGCATTTTAACTCTCGTATTTACTTTCCATTCTGACTACCAAAAAGCTAACTGGTTGAAAGGGACCCTAGCAACCAGATGGCAGGGGAAATTCCAGAATTGAGAGCTGCATGTCAATGTTTCAAAAATATTGTGACAAAGAACTCTGATTAACTCCTTTAGGACAGTGAATTGAAATAAATGGGATAGAATTCTGCCAGGTCTGAGCAGATACTACATTTTAAAAGAGCATTTTGGGAAGATTGTCCTAAATCGTATTCCGTCAAGTCAGTGACTCAGCTATTCGTGCAGGAATAGACTTTCATTCTCCATATCAATGAATGCAATATGTGTATATACACAAGTTAAATTACAGTTTGGCATTTTTTTAGGTTGGCCTTTAATTACTCCCTTTAGGAAAAGAAGAGGATAAATTAAGTGACAGATAATAATAGAATGTCAGAGAATTCCCATTTACTAAATGTGAACAGACAGCAGTACTTCTCACCTGTACCTGGCAGTGCAACCTGCCAAGTCCGTAATTGTTCCTCAACTATTATATTAATTTGAAAAGCATGTGTCATAAAGGGATGTTAATCAGTCGCCCCCTCCTACTACTGAAGGTTAAAATAGTTTCCTCTAAATTTCCCCGTCAATTTCTACAGGTACTTTTGCTATTTGTGTGGTAATCAGTGATTGCAGAACTTCATTAGAAGATCTTGTAAAATCTGGACTAATGGAATATATGGGGAGTCATCACTGAGACACGAGACACTTTTTTTTTAACATCTTTTGATTTGCTAAGGGGATACCCAACAAGTGTTGGTCCTAAATTCCAAAAATGTAAAAAACAAAACTCTAACCCCCATATGTAATAAAAGGCAGTAAGTTTGCCCAGGAGCAGTAACCAATAAGATGTTTGCTTTTAAACAAATGACAGGTAAATGCTACCTGCTGATTGGTTGCTATGGGTTACTGCTCCTGGGCAAATTTAGTGCCTTCTATTGAATAATGAACCTAAACTGGATTGATTAGCTCCATGAGGTTGTCCAGAGCAGTGTAGGGGAGCCTGAAAGCCAGTGAAAAGGGAGGATGACAGTTTGTTTGTTTCCCTAAACAGAGGCAGGTAGTAGACATCACTTATATATACAGTACTTGCCCAAATCTACCTATCATTCTGCTTACATTTCCACACGCTTCCATCTCCCTTTAATGTTTAGAGGCTAATTTACTATAAGGTGCATATTTAATAAAAATGGTGTATTTAGAATATTTTAACAATTTATGTAAATTCAAGGTTTTTTTTTTTTTGCATGAATTTCTAAATTAGTAATACTTCATAAGAATGGAATAAGTAAACCGCTTGTGTACAGATGTACATAGAACAATCTCAAGAAAAAAATCAATCCAGACAAAGCCATCTACTTTAAAAAGTTCAAAGAGAATGTCTGATGAAATGTCAGCATTTGTTCCAGCCTTAGTTATGATACAGCAGTCAAGCATCCAGGTATGTGTACATAGGTAATAAATCTTTAACTTACAAAACAATGTGCTGTTTTTACAGCAAACCGTTTTTCCCTTGGATCACATTTATACATTGGGAGGCACATTAATAAAGGGTCGAATTTCTAAATTCATGTGAGTTGTTTTTAACTTACATGAATTCGATTTTACTCAAAATTTGATTATTTGATTAGTTACTAAAAAATTGAATATGTAAAACTTGGACGAATTTTCAAATTCGGATCAAATTCAACTTAACTCGATTTGAGTTTTTTCTCCAAAAAACTTGAATGTCAGGACAGCTACAAACTGGTCACTGGACCTCTCCCATTGACTTATACAGGAATTTGGCAGGTTTTAGGTGGCGAGCTTTGATATTCCCTAGTCGAATTTGACAGTATTGACCATAAAAAAAATTAGAGAATTCGAATTTTCAATTCGACCCTTAATAAATCTACCCCTATAGTATTATAGGCAAAACCCTTTGATGTAATTCACAGGAGGGAAAATCATATATATTGTGTCTTTAGTCTCACTATAACTGCTGCATTGCCAGAATTGTGTTCTTGCCATACCCTAGAACAGGGGTCCCCAACCTTTTGTACCCATGAGCCACATTCAAATGTAAGAAGAGATGAGGGAGCAACATGAGCTTGAAAAAAGTCCATGGCGAGGCCAAATAAGTGTTGTGATTGGCTATTTGCTAGCCCCTATGTGGACAGGCAGCCTATAGGAGACTCTGTTTGGTAGTACAAATGTTTTTATACAACCAAAACTTGCCTCCAAGCCTGGAATTAAGCACCTGCAGGTCTGGATTTGTGGGAAGGCCACAAAGGCAAAATTTTAGGAGCGGCCCCCTTACTTGCTGCATTGATAGGGTGCTCTACCAGCTACTAAGCCTGCTTTCAAACCTCCTGTCCCTGGTATTCTCCTCCTGTTTCTACTATAGAGCAATGTGGGGGTTGAGGGGAGAAGGGAGTGAGCACGATTCCCTAGCAGTTCTCGCACACTTGCACATTTATGCTCAGAGGAGGGTTGTTGGAATGGGACCACAGGCAGCCTAGGGGTGCATACAATTGAAATCCGGCCCTGAGCACCTGCTTTGAGAATTTTGATCCATAAACACATATATGGTTCAACCCTAGTTGTCACCCTTCAAAATATGTCCCATGAACTGAAAAAGGCAGCGAATAGAAGGGAATATGATGAAGGAAGAAAGGTAAGAAGAGAATTTGGATGGGAAGGAAATTAAATGGCTACAACCAGTGTGAGGGGATGAAAGGAGAGAAATAAAAAGAGTTGAGTAGAGAGATGATGATAAATTAGTAAGGGATGAGAAGGGAAAGAAATGAGAGGGTTTATGGCACTCTTATTGCAAAGAACTATTTAAAGGCAGTGGCACGGGGGAGGAGTGGCTTTGGTCAAAATTCCCTCTACTTGTAATGGATTGCCATTGAATTGGCCCATAGACATGTGTATGCATAATTATTGGCTCAGAATGCAAAAACTCTCCCTGTGCCCTTTCAAAGTATATTTAATCCCTGTAGCCCCTTGTAAGGTCCATCCTTGGTACAAGTAAACAGTTATATATATAAATTCTGTGCTGAATAAATGATTAATTATTAATGTATTTACAATTCACCGATTCTTGACTTCTCTTGTTCATCTGGTTCTTCTCTTTCTATTTGGTTTTCCTGTTGCAATGAGTCAGTAAATCATTCTAAGAAATAAAATCCATGTGATTAATTACTTTTAAACAGGATTTTAACATTACTCCTAGTGGTGCAAATAAAGTGTTGGTACGTACATGTTAGTGAATATATAGTAGCCACCTGTCTGCCACTTCCAAGTTCTCTGCTCTGCTGCGAATCCAGCAGTTTTACATGTTATCTAGAATCTATTGCTTTGTGGATGAAAGATTATGTATCCACTGGGGCAAAAACACTGACTCCTTAACATAGCGTTACTGTCAGTAGGCAGTGAACAGGATACACACAATGGCTCTCTTCATCGGGTTAAGGGATATAAATATTTATACTGATGAACAGCCAGAATCTAAGAGGCTTTTTTCACAAAGTAAAACCAAGCTTGTTTGGTATTAGAAAGTACAACTTTGAGGTTTAAATAGATTTTTTTTAAAAACAAAAGAACGGTGTTTTTGTATTGGCACCTTACAATCAAAAGCACGTCTGTTATTCTGCAAGGAATTTGTTATAATGTGATTAATACATGCTTTATTAAGGGTCAGCATATAACATATATATAGCTTCTTTCTAAGTTGGGGGTTCAATCACAGTATTGAACTTATGTGTCTCTACATTTTAACAAACAAGGGAAAGTTGTGCTCACCCCTAATTTTTAAAGCATCTCTACATTTTAATTAATATTTATATTGCCATAGGATTCCTGCTATGGGAGCTGTATGCTTGCACACACCTTTGTTTCTTTATAATGGTGCTGGTAAGCAGCTACAGTACGGTTATCTTTCATGAAAACAGAGGGTGCAGCGGGACAGTGTTATGGAGGGTTTAAAGGTCATGTCAACCCCACATTAAAAATTTGCCTAATGAAAGCAAAACTAATTCAAAGCAACTTTCCAATATATATTAATTAAACATTTTCAGTGCTTTTAAAGTTATTTGTAAAAACAATTGCTATTGAAAGCAGCATTTGCTTAAATCCTGGTCGTTACTTTTTAAACAATGTTGCACAAGTCTTGGTTCCCCAAAGATAGTCAGGTCAGTTAATCAGCTGCCTTGTCTTATATTGTACAACAGTCTGAGTCATCAGGGGAGAGAATAGAAGGGGACAAACGCTGCTTTCAATAGAAATACATATACAAATAACTTTAAAAAAAAAAACATAGAAAAATTATAATTAATGTATATTGCAAAGTTGCTTAGAATTATAGTTTATTTTATTAGGTAAAAAAATATATTTTTGGTTGCCTTCCCCTGTAAGGCCGCTTAAAGGAATTGTTCAGTATAAAACTAAAAAGGTAAATAGATAGACTGTGCAAAATAAAACATCTTTCTAATATAGTTAGTTAGTATAGTTATCAAAAATGTAATGTATAAAGGCTGTAGTGACTGAATACGTAACATAATAGCCAGAACACTACTTCCTGCTTTTCAGCTCTCTTGGTTTACACTGACTGGTTACCCTGGTTACCAGGCAGTAACCAATGAGAGACTTGAGGGGAGGGCACATGGGTCATATCTGTTGCTTTTGAATCTGATCTGAATGCTGAGGGTCAATTACAAACTCACTGAACAGAAATGTACCATGTGGCCCCCCTTCAAGTCGCTGACTAACTCAGAGTTATAGAGCTGAAAAGCGGGAAGTAGTGTTCTGGCTATTATATTAGACATCCAGTCACTCCAGCCTTTATACATTACATTTTTGGCGAACTAACTATATTAGAAATTTTTTTATTTTGCACAGGCTATCCATTTACACAATTTTTATTTTCACACTGAACTGTTCCTTTAACGTATATGTCGGATGTCATGCATTTAAGTGTAAAGCTGGCCATAGTAGCACAGATAATATCATATGAAACAAATTTTCGTACAATATTCGGTGCGTGTATGGTGGGAAAAGAGCGGACCGATATCGGCAGAAGACTTGTGTGGTGTTTATACAAATGGCCTGTAGATGTCACTGTGCCCAGAATTATACTGTGCATACTTCATACATCTTAAAAGTGAAAGTGAAAGCTTACTGTTGAGTAATACCTGCATGACTCTGCTAATAAAGCACTGTTATACACTACTCATCCTCGGCTACCCAAAACATAACAACTTGGATATTGGTCGGCTTGCCAATCGGGCTGGACGGGAAATTTTGATCGGGTGCCTTTGAAGGCACCCAAACATCGGCTATTGTTTCTCCCTGTATATCTGCCGATTCAGCTCTACACGTGTGTATTATTATTATTATTATTATTATTATTAACATGTATTTATATAGCGCCAACATATTGTGTGTATTAAAACGAACAATCTTTCTTGGAAAGATCTTTTCCAAGAAAGATCGTAATTGTTTTGTCTATGGCCACCTTAAGCATAGGAGAAAGATATTGAGACATCTATCAGAACCATGTACATTTTACAGTATGTATATTAACATCTACTTAGCACAGAAACAGGCATTTTGTAAAATAAATTATGAGATTTTATAGATGGGTTTATTTAACTTACCATTTCATTTCTCTAAGTATAGTAAGAAAATCTCTAGCATAGAGTATGTAATTACATCCTATTTTATCAGTTAATCTCCATGGAAGAGCAGTTGTACACGTGACTGGTATAGAAAAGATATAAACAATTGTACTGGATATCAGCATTTCAGACTTAATTATTTATATAGGAATGGGGTAAAATGATATCACTACAAAGTGAATGTCCCCTGTGCCTCCTACACAGTAAACAGAGATGGGAACCTACCTGCTTGATGGGTTCTTACCTTAGTAGAAGAGTAGTAGTGTCCCAGGGGTGGCCCTGTGTAAGCGTTTTATGGCCACTATACACAGTGATATATACAGGTATGTTTGTACTGAGGTATATAAGATAGTAACATAGTAGCTGAAAGACCTCAATGGTAATATGTCAATGTTGGCACATGCCAGAAGGGCTACTGTAAGATGTCATATGCAATCACTATTTATTTTTTTATTATTATTGTTAAAGGGGAACTACCGCGATTATTTCAGAAAAGGTAAATCATTTTTAATTGATTGTATTTAGAAAGTTTCTTATTTCAGTATGATGAAGCTTATATTAAATTTTCTTTTTCGCGATAGTTCCACTTTAACATGTATTTATAAAATACCAACATATTATGCAGTGTGGTACAATAAATGGTTTTATACATTAAACATACCAAACAACCAATAACCAATACAAAGAGGTAAAGAGGGCCCTGCCTAATAGAGCTTACAATCTTGAACCTAACATCAGTTATTATTTAGTAGTTGCTAATTTGGCAGACTTTCTGTACTTCAACTGTGTCTCTAACAGCAGCATATTTAAAGGGACACTATCGTAAAAAAAATGACATTGGTATTTGTACCTGAAACAATGTGCAGTGTCATATTTTAAATATTATTTTGATTATCAATATTAATGATTAAAAATATCTACTTTTGGAGTAAGTGATATATTTGTTGACCAAAGGGGGTGGTGAGAATATTATGCTACATTATTGCACCTGTGAATAAAATCTCTGTTGTCATTCCATATTCCGTAGCCAAATGTCTCTCTCCCTCTCCTTCCAGAAGTTGGTCGGTGCCCATTTCCTGTTTATACTCGTCTAGTCCTGCTGACCTTCAATATTATCACTTCAGTTCCTCACAGTCCATAAACCTTCCCATTCATCGCCTTCTATGCACCACATACTGTTCCTCACAATCTAAGGCTTATACCATGCTGTTGTTTGTAATGGCTCTCATTTCCTACCAAGACTTCTCATTTCATTCCTTCTGCTTCTCTCTTTGCTTTACACCCCTCTAAGCCTTCGGCAATGTGTTTTTATTAACCCCATAGCGCTGCTCCCTTAAAGCTTTACACATATATAAAGGGCCAGATCATATATATTTATTTATATTGCATTACTTGCAGTAGTGTGAGCATACATTGTGTCCACTGCTCAGAAATAGTTGTGCCCTGTGGGCTGTGGTTGGTTATACCTCTGGTGCTGAGTATGTATTACCCTCTCTGGGGATTTTGGCTATAATCCAGGTGTGCATAATAGTTATTTTGTGCATGAACAGGATTAACTTTGTATTTAGTATTCTGATCTAGCACAACAAGATGTAGAGATCCAAAAAAAATTTGATCAATGGCGCACACACAGCAATTCTAGACATTTTGTCACCTGAGCATTTAGTAATTTAACTGTTGAGCAGAGGCGTAACTACAGAGGAAGCAGACCCTGCGGCTGCAGGGGGGCACAGGAAGTATAGGGGTCCCATGAGGCCCTAATTTATATACAATTTCAATGCATATTGGTAAAACAGGTCAAGCTCTAGACATTTGGGGGGCCTGAAAAATAATTTGCTGTTGGGCCCAATAATATCTGGTTAAGACACTGCTGTTGGGCAACAAAATGTCCAGGATCGCTTCACTTATTGACCAATAATTTTTCTAGTGATGCCCACACAATAAATAGAAATAGGAATAGTGGTTATGGGAGTTTTGACACCTGCCAGCAAAGCTATGAAAGAACTTCTAGAATCGCTGCTATGTCCTTAGCTTGGTTTGCCTTTGCCATTAGATGATAACATTGAATAAGGCATGGCTCCGGTTTTTAATATTTGTTACAGCCAATGTAGGACTTAGTTGACTTCTTTCTGTATGTGCCCTTCTAAAGGTGAGTCATTAAAGGGTTGTTCACCTTTAAATATACTTTTACTATGATGTAGATGGTGATGAGAGGCAATTTGCAATAGGTTTTTATTTTTTATTATTTGTGGTTATTTAGCTTTTTATTCAGCAACTCTCCAGTTTGCAATTTTCACAATTTGGTGGATAGGGTCCCAATTACCCTAACAACCATGCATTGATCTGAATAAGGGACTGGAATATGAATAGGAGAGGGGCTGAATAGAAAGATGAGTAATAAAAAGTAGCCAAAACAATACATTTGTAGCCTTACAGAGCACTTGTTTTTTTTGATGGGGTCAGTGACCCCCATTTGAAAGCTGGAAAGAGTCATCAGAAGAAGGCAAATAATTCAAAAACTATGTAAAAAAAAAATAACGAAGACTGATTGAAAAGTTGCTTAAAATTAGCCATTTTATAATATACTATACTTAACTTTAAGGTGAACCACCCCTTTAAAGTGATAAACCTTCCCATCAGTTAATAAGAATTATGTAGGCTCACTTTAACAAAATGCTCTAAAGGAGTCTGATTATATCTTTGTGTGCATCCCTTAATATTTATGTTTTGGAAACATGATTTGTGACACAGTTAAGTATGTGGTGCGGCACCAGGATTTAACATATATGATAATAGCAACTACTAGGATTCAAAAAGTGATCCATATATGTTGCCGTTGCCGTATTACTTTTAAAGTGTTGTAGTGTTATCATCTTCTTACATTGTGTGTTCAAACCTTTCCCTTTAAATGGACAGTTATTGCCAATACAACTAATGGAACTATGGACTTAAGACATAGTTTTGCATCTTTAGACCAGATTGAAACCAAAACAGATATGAGATATAAAAAATTCTAAAGATTAATGTATGTTACACTACTTGGAGTTGTACTGTTGTGAACTAATTACAATGTTCTGTACTGGAAAAGATATTTACGTTATTCTCTGTCAATGTATCTATTTTTGACAAATAAAAGAGATTACAAAAAAAAAAAAAAAAAATTCTAAAGATTTCATTGGGCCATGTATGCAGTATGTTAAAGTCGATTTCTGCACAGGGTCTCTGCATGATCTAAATAATGGCCTAAATGCTGAACAGCTTAGACTTGAGTCCCCTGATGGGTTACATAGATCATTTTGTGTGGCAACCTGGTAAAAGAAACTGATATTTAAATGAATAACCAGCATTAAACACAGAGGTTTTAACACACAAATTGCAGGTTCAATAAACTGCTCTCATATTATAGGATTGATAGCTGCGTGCCTGTGTGTATAAATAAACACAAGAATCTGGGAAATTAATGCTATCTTTATATTTTTTTGTTGTTGCAGTTGTCATGGCAACGACTCCTCAGTTAATGAACACAACCGTATCTCCAACAAATACAACGGCAAAGTCACAAGAACAAATTCTTTATCAGAGTAAGTGGAGAGCTCAGAGCATATTTCAGTGGCATGATATCATTCAGTCCTAGAATTAACTGATAGTGAGTACTGAGATTCATGGGGAAAGGGACAGACAAATCCTGGACACACACAGGCCACTCTTTAAAATATCTAATAAATTTACCCATGAGCCAGTAGGGCATTCCTGCAGTTTAATCATAAACATGGGTGGCACATATACAATAAATGGGTCAGTCCTACTGAATGCATGTGTCTTGTTGTGATTGGTTTCTCCCTGTGTGTGAGCCTTTTAGCCTAACAGAGGTAATGGCAATCTGTTGGCGAGTCTTAGAATTAATGGGCCTGTGGGTAGGGGCCAGGGCAGCGTCACTATAAAATTCACAGTATCACAGTCAATGTACCTTTCTACAAATGTTTTACCTTAAAAGCCGAACAACAAGAAACTATGATGAATTTGAGCCAAATAGCTAGCTTACCTTAATTCTTTTACAGGTGCTGGTGCAATAGTTGCTGCCATTGTTGTTGGTGTAATTATTATCTTCTCACTGGTTCTGGTTACCCTAAAGATGTATAACAGGTAAGTTAATGCACTAGAATGGAAGAGGTGAAATATAATTTCTTTTTTAGCGTAATGTACCACATGGGCTGGCATTTAAAAGCTTTCACAGTAGATCATTTTTAGAATAAGGCAATTTTTTATTTAAAATATTTTTGTATCTATCCACAATGAATTGAGATTGAAACAAGAAACCCATCCAGCAAATTCGATATTTTGCCCAAGTCATATCCAGATTATAGTAGAGGTATGGGGATTATCTGGTTAACGGATCTTTCCATAATTTTGATTTTCATATCTTAAGTCTACTAGAAAATCATGTAAACATTACATAAACCCAATAGGCTGCCTCCAATAAGGATGAATTATATCTTAGTTGGGATCAAGTACTAGGTATTGTTTTATTATTACAGAGGAAAAGGAAATCATTATTAGAAATTTGGATAAAATGGAGTCTATGGGAGATGCCCTTTCCATAATTGGGAAATGAATAATCGGATTCTGGATAACAGATCCCATACCTTTAATAGAATGCTGAAGGAAAACTACCAGGGCTGGTACAGTCATATAAACCCGGTTGCTGCAGCTGCCAAAAAAGGTTGCCCTCGGTGATCCATAGTACCAATAAATAAGAAATCTAAACAGAAACAGATAATTAGTCACACATAGAGCAGCCTTTCTTTTCAAAGTAGGACAGGGCAAACAAAGCAACAGGTTAATAACTACCATGTCCAAAAGGAGAACAGTCTATTTGAACTACTTTTTAACCAAAGTTGCATAGTTTAGTACATACAATACATTGTAACTAATATCTGCATCATTATTAGCAGTTTTATAAATATTATTAAAATGTAAAAAATGTTGGGTTAGTTCTCCTTTAATTGCTTTTCTTTCAACACCCAAATAATGGTTTTGGGTGGATGACCCCTATAAAGTCGGTGAAAATTCTACAAGTGATCTTATCACTAGTTCACACTTCTCCCTTTATACTGTACTGGATTTGAAATAATGATTAACATTCATCTCTCCTTCTTTTCAATTTATCTTGTTCCAACTATGGTATAGCCTTCAATATTTACTTCTCATACATGTAACTGTGTTTCAGCAATACCGGTGGCATCATATTCCTCATCCAGTGCCATTTACCCACCCATGAAAGAACAGTTCAGTGTAATATATTTAGTTAGCCAAAAATTGAATGTATAAAGGCTGGAGTGACTGGATGTCTAATAGAACAGAACACAACTTCCTGTTCCTGTTTAACTGTTCAGTGACTTTGCAATTGATCCCCAACATTCAGCTCAGATTCAAAAGCAACAGTTATGGCCTATGTGCCCCCCCCCCTCAAGTCACTGATTGGTTACTGCCTGGTAACCAATCAGTGGAAACCAAGAGAGCTGAAAAGCAGGAAGTAGTGTTCTGTTATGTTATGTTAGACATCCAGTCACTCTAGCCTTTATACATTACATTTTTGGCTAACTAACTATATTAGAAACATTTTTTATTTTGCACAGACTATCTATTTACCCAGTTTTTATTTTCGCACTGAACTGTTCTTTTAAAACTGCTACTTGTCTGTACATACTTGTATTGAATACATCAACTATTCTTCCAGTATGCGATCGTGTTGAGATCAGCCTCTTTACCTTTTCTAACTTTAATAACCCCCAGTGATTTTTGATTTAACTAAGGTTTGCTTTGCACAAATTTTTTTATGACTTGACAGACCATTAAAGGGGTGGTTCACCTGTAAGTTAGCTTTTCAGTGTTATAGGATGGCTTATTCTAATCAAATTTACAATATCCTTCAAATGGGGGTCATTGACCCATCTAAAAAAACATATGCTCTGTAAGGCTATACATTCATTGTTATTGTTATTGCTTTTTATTACTCATCCTTCTATTCAGTCCTTCTCCTATTCACATTCCAGTCTCTTATTCAAATCAATGCATGGTCACAAGGGTAACATGGACCCTAACAAACACATTGCAGAAATTGCACACTGGAGAGTTTCTGAATAAAAAGCTAAATAACTCAGAAACCACAAACAAAAAATTAAAACTATTGCAAATTGTGTCAGAATGTCATTCTCATACTCAAAAGTGAATTTAGCCCCTTTAGCAGAATTTAGAATAAATGTGGCAAATATGGAAGAAGTTCTGAGATCCCCCTATTGAATTGGAAACCCAGCAGTATCATCTTCCAACACTTACAGGTGCATTGTTGAACCTAATAAACTAATTTGAATTCATATAATTGCAGCAGTACCAGTTTATATTGCTACAATGACTTTTGTTTGGCTTTCTAACCTAAGTTTTGTGTTTCTTGTCCACCATAACAGACGCACAAGGACAGACAGGGAGCTCAAGGTGAAAAGCACCAAAACTGCAACAACCAATCAAAGCACACGACATAGCAACAGCATCACAAGTCAGCCCACATCATTGATATCAATTCCAACTGACATACAGTTGGAGAATCGGTGACAATAGATGTGTTTTCACCATCAATCAAAATGGTTTTATGGTTCACAACTGAAGTTAGTTCAGGACTCTGACTTGTGAATACCAGCGGTTTAAAGCTCACGATGTGAGAAAATGTCCGTTTCAATTACTTAATGACTGTACAATCATTCATTCAAAATTGTGTCCGAGGTATTCGGCAGATACCTGTGTGCCATTTTATGTTGATGAGGAAGCAGCCTTGGTGTTGGAATCCAGCAATATCTGAAATTCACTGCCCAGCACAACTTGCACATTTTTCCTGGAGAAATTCTCATTGCACAGAAATAAAGCTCCGGTCTCTACATGGATTGGCTTCTTATTCCAGTTTGGAAACAGATAAACATCATGATTATGTTAGAAATGAGGATATTATATACAGCTGACAAATCTGTAAGCGAGCTGATGATTTCATACACAGTCTGCCCATTATACCAAGAGTCATATAGCCAAGACTTTTAGCATTGCTTGATTGCAATAGTTATTTCACTGTACCTTCATATCATTGGTTTCAAGCTGTACATTTATATTGTTCAAGAAATTTAAGTTTGATAACCGTACCTGCATCTGTCTATAAAGATGTTTTCACATGCATGCTTCCTGTGCCATTTAGTTGAAATCCAGTCTGAAGATCCAGCCTTTGTTTAAGGACCCCCTTAAAGGTTCATATAGACAAATACAAGAGGTCACCTGCACTCAATCCATTGTCAATATAATAAAGACATTTAAGCATTCTCGGGGAAATGTAATAAAAGTCGGTAACGGGAAAACTATTCGCAATGTGAAAAGTTATGGCTTTGCGTGAACAAATTTTGCTTTGCGTGAATTTAATATAACTTTTGTGAACAGTTTAGTGACCACTTAGTTTGCGCCAATGCGCAGTAAATGTAATAAAACTACTTACTGAAAAAGACATTGGGGTATATTTATCAAAGAGTGAATTCCGCCACTCTCCATTCATTTCTATGGGATTTTTATAGGCGTATTTATCAAAGGGTGAACTTTCACTTTCACCCATTGATAAATAAGCCTTTCAAAATCCCATAGAAATGAATTGAGAGCTGCGGAATTTCACACCTTCAAGCACTTCTTAAGCACCTCTTCAATGTAATAACAGTGAAAGGAACAATATTACATTGCGAGATTTTTATTATTATTGGTACGAATTGTTTTGCTTTTTGCGACTTTTATTATATTCCCCCTTTAGTGCCTTAAGGGACAAGGAAAGTCTAAAATAGAATAAGGCTAGAAATGCTGTATTTTGTATACTAAACATAAGTATGAACTTACTGCACCACAAAGCCTAATCAAACAAATGATTTATGCTTTCAAAGTTGGCCACAGGGGGCTGTCATCTTGTAACTTTGTTAAACATCTTTGCCTGACCCTGACCCTGCACATGCTCAGTGTGGTCTGGGCTGCTTAGGGATTGTCACAAACAAAGCTGCTTGAGTTCTGCATGGCTGGTAAGTAAGGTGGGGGCTCCCCCTGCTGTTCATAAGTATGATTGTTTCCCTGCTCAGCAGTTAGGGACCATCTGACAATTCCTATCCACAGCAGTAAATGAAGGGAGAATTTCACTGCATACAGTCAGGTTTATTATAAAAAACGGTACACATTTTTTAATTAAAGTATATTGGAGATAGGTTTCTTTTTCATTAAAGAAAGTAAAAATGGGACTTTATTTTTTTGCCATTCCTTGTCCTTTAAGCTACAAAAAAATGCCTTACCCTTTAAACAAAACAGGGATTGTTTGTCCATATATTGCAATATATTTAAGCTGGCCAAAAACACGGCACTAGAGGGGGGCGGGCCCTGGCGCAGGACGCGCAGCCGGACCCCCCGCCCCCCTCCGTACACCCGGAACTGGCCGGGAATATGCACCGCAAAGCGGCGCGCGGACTGCCGGGGGGCCCTGAGGGGGTGCGGGCCCTGGCCCGCTCGCACCCCCTGCTCCCCCGGTAGTTCCGCCCCTGGCTGGCCAACTACGTCAAAGTCATCCCATAACTGGTCAGTCCTATGCTCAATTTTCATCTGATTCATTTAGAATTCTATTGCTTCATTATACATTTTATACAGGGACTAAGTTTTACCTGAAACGTACTTGCTGCTTTCAAGGTTAAAACTCTCAAACATGGTTGCGTTTTTATTGGCCACCAGTCGGATCGCCTGACTATAGCTGGAAAGGGTGGTTCAACGTGGTGCTGGTCACTGCTCCTGTATAACTATAACAAACAAGGGGAAGTTGTGCTCACCACTAATTTTTAAACCATTAAGCGGGGTGCAATAAATCTGTGACCACAAAATACATATAGATCAATACAAGAAGTCATTATTAATGTATTTAGAACATTAAGACGTTGTGTGCCTTGAACTACCAAAAATGCCCTCCCCTTAAAATAAAACAAGGATTGTTGGTCTATATATTGCAACGTCAAAGTTATCCCTGGTATGGGCAGTCCTACATTAATTTTGTGGTCACAGTCTCATTGCACCCCCAGCTTAATGGTTTAAAAATTAATTGTGAGCATAACTTTTCCTTGTTTGTTATAGTTTACCCATTATAGGTTCAGCCTTTGGTCAGAGCCTCCCTAAATTCATGAAATAAGTACATTTATAGTACATTCATATAGGGAAACATTGGTGTATCAGTTATTCAATCATAGTTAAAATATCTAGAACAGCAAATACACATTCTACCCAAATCTCCCCCTAACTGACCTTCAAGCTGGGCTTTAAGGTACATCTATTTCATGTTCTTCATAATATGTCCAGAGAAGTAAAAGCCAGGCCCTTAAAAACAACCTTAACAAAATGCACAGTGATACCACAATGGCCTTAATCAGTATCACAGAAATTCTGCATATGTCACGTTACCCATGATTGCAATATGATGCAGAATCATTGAAAAAAAACAATAATATGCATTTTTTTCTCATTAGGCTATATTAATATATATATATAACTTGCATTATGAATTTGGGAAAAAATATTAATTTAGTGCCTTAGAAACTTGTTGTATGCTTTTATGAAGATTGGTGATGTTCTATAAAACTGGATGGACAATCAACCCATGGGGGTTAATGCATCGAAGGCCTGTTGGTTCCCAAGCATATTCATCTCAGGAACTTTTTGTAAAGTCCAAAACACTTGGATATTGATTCTCAACTGTTAAGTTATAAGACAATAATGCTGCTTTCATTTCCTTTTTTTGTTTGTTTTATTTTAAGTTGATTAAATACTTTCCATTACAAATGACAATTGCCTTTTTCATGTTTTCCGAATAAAATGGGTCGTATTCTCTTAACATAGAATGTATACATAGGCACCTTTAGAAAGCCGGAACCCTCCGAAACTCTGTAGTTATCATAATAACAATGAATATTTAGGAGAAAGTCCATAACCCATTAATGGTAACGTTTATTGAGCTAAATTGTATAATTTAATTTCACTCTTCATAAGTTATAAATAAGATAAACGTTCTGCACTCCTTGTATATGACCTTAGTCGTGTTAGCAGAAATAGTGATGACTCACTAAATCGTCTTGTCACTTGTTCTTGCATTAGTGAACATTTGTTAAATAAAGAGTGTCCCAAATCCAACATTTTTGGATTCAGCCAAACACCAAATCCAAACATTTCCCATTACCTGGTGATAACGATAGAGTCCAGTAACAATATCATTGATGTAAGTTATGCAGAACAGGAGGCCCTGCAACAAGATGGCACTAATAGCGTGTATGCAATGCACTTCATCACGGGATGGAAAGTCATTCAGTATTCTACCAAGCATTGTTCATTCTTTATAAACCTGTGTTTTCTTCTGCCAGTTTCTGCATAAACCTCTCCATGGAACCAGTTTTATTGTGTGTCATGCCTCCTTTCTAGAACGGCAGTATCTACTAATCTCTTAGCAGGGCCATTTATCAAGCTGTGTTGTTTGCTGAGACATGGGGGCATGTACTGCTATTCTAGATGCCCCTAAAAATATAGCATAACATTTCATACAATTTTTACAGCAACATCAAGGGATGAACCAAATTTTGGATTCAGGCTACATTCCAAAAGATTTGGCAGAATACCAAACCAAGGGCCAGATTCAATTCAGTGAGAAAAATTATCTCCTGGTTTATCGCGTGAAATTCAATTCAAGGAGAAAATAACTTTTCTCCTAATTCAGTTCCAGTTTTCCCCATAGACTACAATAGAGTTTTAACGTGATAAACCATGAGATACGTTTTTCTGAGTTGAATTGCATTTCAAATTTAATCTCGTCACATAATAAACCTTTTTCTCACTTCGTTGAGTCTGGCTGCAAATCGGAGCCCTAATTTGTTTATTCAAATTTGAGAAATGATAACATTACATCACCTGCAAACAAATAAGTGTAGTGTTAGTTGTACAGAGGTTTACCTGGGATTTTAAGGGTTTCAAACAGACCAAATCTAGGCCTTAATGTCTCCAAATCCTGCAAAAAATGCTGGGATTTGGCAAAATCCTGCAAATCCTGCCTCACTAGCAACGTCATTGCCACTGATAAACCAAATGAACCCCGCTGCACATATATACACACGCATATATATAATACATATATACACCAATATCTATACTAGCTGTAGATATCAGTATATCTGTGATAGTGATATATGTAGCTGTATTTGGTTTGTTTTTGGTAAAGAAGGATTTGGTGCATTTCAGAACTAGGGATAAGCAGAAGAGCCAGTTGAATTGGGCACAATTAAAGAAAAAAAATTACTATATAGTCATTTCATTCCCACCCTTGGTTGCTCTAAGTTCTGGAAAGGGTGAGGAGGAGTGGTCCATGACTGGAGGGAGGGGGGTGTTTGCTGGGGGGGTCTCAGTATCTGGTCAGAAGGTTGCTGCTGCTGGTAGGGAGGTTGCCTCTTGTCCCAGCACTGCACAACACATAAGCACTATATGAAATAAAGTAGATCATTACAAAAGCTGAGAAAGAGATCATATTGCGATCATTTATGGAATGCAGACTGTCTTGTCATGCTCCAAAGGGCTGATTTACTATTTGATATATTCATTTTTCTGTTGTTCAAGGGAAATGAACTGCCCCTTGCACTTAATAATGTGGGCAAACATATACACACAGGGCCTTCCTCACCTTTTGTATTGGTATTGGTTGTGATGTATGTAACTCCATATGATCTATGTATATAATTCATGTGATTTATTTGTATGAACACATTTACTTAACAGCGCTGCGAAATATGCTGGTGCTTTATAAATAAATAAATGTTAATAATAATAATAATAATACACATTCTGCACTTGGATATAGACGCTCCCAAAAAACTACCTATTGGGATTTTTTTTAATTACATTAACAAGTAATTTATATAAAAAAGATTTAAGATAAGGGAATGGACAAGAGGAAGACATGCACATAGGCAAACTGAACTGTGCAGGCACCAGTCAGTGAACATTGTGACAGATGGAGGCAGGGTGCCTAGGGCAGCACTGAACTGTAATACATCTCTGATCAATCATTTCACAGATAAAGGCCACTTCAGTTAGGCTTGGTATCAGATCTAAAAAGAGTTATTAAAGTTTCAAAATTCAAGTGACAAATTTCAATTATTGCCTATTGTTATTAGGGTTGCCACCTGGCCGGTATATTACCCGGCTAGCTGGTAAAATACCAGCCAAGGCCGGGGTCAGTATTACAATTTTACCATCAATGTATTAGCTGGTAAATGTGCAATCCCTATTGTTCCGCCCCTGACCCGCCTCAGATCTGCCCCTGGTCTGCCTCAGATCCGCCCCTCTCAGCTCCCCTACTCACTTAATCCAGTCGCTGCAGTCCCTTCCTGGCCAAACTGGCACTGAAACTTCGTGACTCCATCCCGAAACGTCACAACCCCGCCCCCGAAACATCACAACCCAGCCCCTTTCTGGCCCGCCCCCACCCTCTACATCACCGGCCGGTAGAGCCAGAACTAAAAGGTGGCAACCCTAATTGTTATGCATATACAGGTATGTAACTATATATCTAGAATGCTGGGGTTTTCCGGATAAGGGATCTTTCTGTAATTTGGACCACTATAAAGATACTAAAATAATTTAAAAAAACCAATATGCCATCCTTCCTAAAACAAGACAGAAAATTGCTGTCTAATCTATTTCAATCACAGAGCGACTACTTGATACAGAAGATATTAGAAAGCAGTTTCTTTTTTCAAGATGAATGTAAACGTCACCCGGCAGCAAAGGAACTAGGACACACGTACAGTATATTCCCATTCTGTCTCACAATTGGGTCATGGCTATACTTATATATATATATATATATATATATATATATATATATATATATATATATATAAAGAAAGACCAGCAACACTGGGGGTTTTCGTGATTAAGTTATTATTATATTTGTATGTATAACTGACGTGACGTTTTGGTCCCTTTGGGCCTCGAAAAAGGTCAGAATGTGAGTATCAGTTTTGCCTGAAATAAAAGTAGGTCAGTCCTTTTGCAAAAGAATACAGTTCTAAGAGTAACCCCTGCGCAATGAGCCATTGTTCATGTGTTTATATCAGTCTGAAGGATTTCTAGGTCATGCAGCTTTTACTGGTTTAACCGGTTACAAATTGTAGCTTAAATCTCCTGGTTAAAGTCTGTTGCTCACAAATAACGTGCCTTATTACTTCCCTCTGCATTTTGTTCATGCAAAGAATGGTAAGTCCAGACTGTGGCACTTCTTGTTTTTTAACAATTACAGATAAATGTTTTTACATTTGCATCTAAGAAGATTTTTTTTTTTAAAACAAAATCATCTAGGAGTCGTAACAGTGGAAAAGTTGTTAGGTAACTCTGGTCTACATGAGACCCCCTTAGCCAACAGGGACTATTCAATTGTCCACATAGACATAGCTATTGGCAAGCCAAATTAAGGTGTACTAGATCAGTACTGTTCAACTTCTGTCGTACAGAGGGCTGGAATTTTTCTGGGTTGCATGATGGAGGTACGATAATGGAAGCCGGTGTTGACCAATCACAATTTTTAAAACATCCCCATTTTATCACAAGAACCCCATCTGCAGGGAAACAAAATCTTATATTTTTACACTTACACTTTACACTTTTTGTACGCAATATGTGTCCAACAGCTTTAAAGTGTTTTCTCAGGATGATTGTTTAACCATGAACTGACAATATCAGCATATTTTTATTTTATCAGAGAGATTTTAATTTTTCACCAGTATATTAAAATACAAATGTTATGTATTTTAATATATGATTTCTGCAAATACAATAGTCAAATGACAATTTATATAAAGAAACAAATACAATAGGGCTACTGTACTTCTAAGTATCTAAAGATTCTGAGATAACTAACCGTGCAATAAAATTTTTGCTTTTAACTTGACTTATTGCCCAACTCATTTTTTTCTTTTCCTTTCACTTTATTTTGCAACAGTATTTGAATGAGGAACAATATATAACTAGTTGCATACATATATGTTTAAGACCACAGAGGCACGCTTTATTACTTATACAAGCATCTGTATACATGATTAGAAATCACCCTTTTTTGGGAGAACAGCTATTTGAGCGACTAGTGATTCTTGGGGCAAAAGATTGCCCCGAACAATAAAATTAAAGACATCAGTGAGATGTGGGCATAAAATCTTAGAGAATTTTTTATAATATTCACTTGAAAGCCATCAGGGCTAAGAGCTCCCAGATCCGCACCCTTCTTCCTACTGCGACCTCCATTCTTTGAGCCAGTTGCAGCGAGGATGGGGGCCTGAAACTGCAGCCCCTGTGGGCCCCCAGTCCGACCCTGTATTAGATTTAAGACTTTTAATTGCTTGTTGGACTTCTTCTACAGTAATGGGATTGTCTAACTGATCTTTATAGTTTGTAGCAATTGGGGCTAAAGATATATTATGAAAAAGCTGATCTTCCTTTTAGGAAGAAAAGGGAATAGATTGTTGGTAAAGGCCAGAGTAGAATTTATGATATTTTGCCAATATCATATAAGGATGGCCCATTAGAGATCCCAAACTTGTTTTAATTTTATAAAGCATATTTGGGGAAATATCAAGGCCCTTTAATTTCATGGCTAATAATGTATTGGTGTATTATCAGTATATTTAAATAAAGGAGGGTGGTGGTTTAAGGCCACAGTCTCAATATGTCATTACAAACCCCCTAGTGTTATTTATATGGTCTGTATGTCCCCATAGTGTTCGTCAACACACTCTGCGCCTATTAATAGAAAAAGTTTCAACTAAATATAAAGGCACAGTATTTTTATTTCCCAACCCCTCTTAGAATTCTGCTGTCCTTCATATGTAGCATAAGAGATATGTCTGTTTCTAAATTTAATTCCTTCAGCATTTTGACTCCAAAAATCCAGCTTCTTCTAACTAATAATGTTAAATTTGCTAACCTGGTTTCTATAATTTCTCTGATTCAGTTCAGATAGGGACATAAGCAAACTGAGCTTAGTCATGAAAAAAAAAAAAAATATATATATATATATAGCAAGGAAAAGTCATTGCACCAACCCAGTTTGTAGCCTCACTTGACTTCCTGCCGAATACACAGCATGGTCAGTATTTTTATGCCATTCATTATTTAAAAAAGTGAACTTTGTGAATAATGCTTTTCATGTCTGGTTCCTAGTTTATATGCAACACATTCTGGGGCATCTAGAATTTGCTCACTTTTGAACTATGGGATTTACATAGAATATTAATCTATAGGAATTTCAAGGGTGGACTGTGCAGAATGCTTCACACTGTGGTCCCTACATTAAGGGGCAGATGTATGAAGGGTCGAATATCGAGGGTTAATTAACCCTCGATATTCGACTAGGAACTAAAATCGTTCGACTTCGAATATCGAAGTCGAACGATTTAGCGCAAATCCTACGATCGAACGATCGAAGGATTATTCGTTCGATCGAACGATTAAATCCTTCGAATCGAACGATTCGAAGGATTTTAATCCAACGATCGAAGGAATATCCTTCGATCAAAAAAACTCATAGGCTAACATTGACTTCGGTAGCTTTTAGCTGCCGAAGTAGGGGGTCGAAGTTTTTCTTAAAGTACTTCGATTATCGAATGGTCGAATAGTCGAACGATTTTTAGTTCGAATCGTTCGATTCGTAGTCGAAGGTCGAAGTAGCCCATTCGATGGTCGAAGTAGCCCAAAAAACACTTCGAAATTCGAAGTTTTTTTAATTCGAATCCTTCACTCGAGCTTTGTAAATGTGCCCCTTAATATATTTAGACCATGTGGGTGAGTGCAATAGCGTGCCAGTATTGAGCCTGTATCATTCCAGTCCAGCTGTGTGGCTGTGCAGAGATGCAATGAAGTTGGATATACTATACTCTGGCAGGCAGATGAGATATTTTTGTAAGATTAAAACAGTCGGATGTCACATTGTGTTGCAGGTGGGTGGTCTGGGTTTTCCTTATTTTTGGCTTCTTTGGGGGAGGCTCGGCAGCTGGGCCTAGGGGGGGCAAAAAGCTAAACTCGGTGCTGGGCCCCCAACATATTGCAATTTAATGAAAAACTTGCATTTATGTTCTTTTCTACCAAAGTGCATAACCTTGCATTTATCAACATTGAACCTCATTTTCCAGTTTGCTGCCCAGTTTTCTGACTTAGTCAAATCACTCTGCAAAGTGGCAGCATCCTGCATGGAACCTATAGTTCTGCACAATTTAGTATCATCTGCAAAAATAGAAACAGTACTTTCAATACTCACCTCCAGGCATTTTAAAAAGCAAAGGACCAAAGACAGAGCCCTGTGGTACTCCACTAAAACTGGTCCAATTAGAAATGTACCACCACTCTTTGTAATCTATCTTTTAGCCAGTTCTCTAACCAGGTACATATAAGGCATTATTTGTATGCCCTGCTTATTAGTAGAAATTAGTATTAAACAGTTTCATTTGAAAAGTTTCATTTCATTTGTGTAATAATACAGCTAGCAATAAAAAGACAGTGTAGTGTCTGTACAATCATATGGTATTAATTTCACAATAATTGTGGCAGAAGAATGAGTCATTTGTAAACACCACAATAGTTAAAGGGCTAATGACTAATGCAGAGCAGCGCAAGGGGTTGCATCTAAAACTAAAAGGCCCTAGAATGTCATTGCATGCATCTTATAAAAACAATCTTGTAATAAACATGTCATTCGACTGTGCAATACTTATGGAAGACCAGAATTTCTTTCAAGAAACGGTGACAACCCAAGTCATAGGGTTGCTACATTTTCTCTATCCTGAATGCATATGACATCAGGGGATGGGTGGTTGTCATTTGGTGGATAGGGGATGACATTTAAGGGGATGGTAATGTCAGTGGGGGGTACTGAAATGGCAGGCAGGGATTGGTCCAATTCAGGGATCATAGTTTTGTCTGGGTGTCAGAATTGCTGAAACTTGGACAGTCACCCTGTGTGAAAGCCAGACAGGTGTCAACCCTACGCAAAACAAAAAACTCCACATTCCAGAAACCTATGAGCAAATTAAGTGATTCCTTGTGATATTTATCCTGTGTGGGAACTTACTGTAATAACTTTAATAAGGCAAAGACTGATGTAAACAACAATGGAAAAACTGTGCATTGTGCCAGTACTACATAGTTAAAGGTCAATGTATTAGTAATGTCATGAGTCTATGAATAAGAAACAGTCATGAGAACTGGGGTCCCTTGGTGGCCAGGTGGAAGATCTCATACACCTGACAGCTGGTGAAACATCAAAGCTATGCCGACTGTAAATGAAAAAGAACCCTCAGAAAGGTATCATTTGTCCTTTACTGAGCAGAAAGGGGAGTTCATTATTCACTCATTTTGTCATTTATTCATCCGTCAGTCTCATGCACAGCTCCACCTGTCACAGAACAATACTGCCATCCAGCAGTGAAACCTTCTGAAATATCAATCCACATTCCACAAACAAAAGGAATAAATAAGGTGAATAATCAACAAAAAAGTTTTTCAGAAAATAATGTTTGATCAGTCAATACATAGGCATTCCTGATGAAAACCCCTGCTGAAAGCTTCACTACAGGGGGCTATACTGTATATACAGGCACTACAACTAATCTAATCAGTGAAAAATTTTGTCCTACAGATAATGGCAGCTTGGTGACATGCATTGTATAGGGGTGCCTAAATCTCTGCTGTAAAAGGGACTCCTTGGAGGTGATTTGCCCGGCGACAAATCACCTCTTCTTCGGGCGACTAATCTTCCCGAACTGCCTTTCCGCCGTCTAGAATGTAAATTGCCAGCGGGATGACACTCGGAATGCTTCGTTTTACGAAGTCGCCCGAAATTGCCTCATGAGGAAACTTTGGATGACTTCAGAAAACAAATCTTCGCGTGTGTCTTTGCCCTAAGACTACTTCCAGTATTGGTTCTCTCAATGTACTTCATTGGAATGCACTCTTACTACATGATAATGGATGAACACCAAACGATTGGCCAATGCCCTATGCACCCAGCCAATGTATGCAGGGCTGTATTTACTGTATATATAGGCACCTGAGGGCCTTTGCTTAGGTCGGCAGCTTTAAAGGGTGCCTCAATAAAAACGTCATATATTTTTATAAACTATCCCCTCAGCCGCCAGACCTTGCTGTCTAAATCCAGAGACAGAGCTGTGGGTGAGGGGTGCCCTGGTCACTTGTGTGAGAGCATACGTACAGTTGACGGACTTGGGGGCAACCATAGATCTGGTGCCTATGGTGGCACCAGACCAAAATAAAGCCCTGGAAGTTATGTTCCCTTTAAGGTGCATTCACACAAATTTGGAGGGCAGAGCACACAACAAATTGTGGTGCGCACAAAGAATTTTGTGTGTAAACCACAAATGTCTTAATTAATTCTGACCTGAGAACACCTTTTTAAAAAACTGCACACGCAAGTTTAAAATGTGTGCATAAAATAATTTTTTTGCGCATTTAGCCGAGAAGGAATTAGAGGTAATATTGTCTGCAAGTATGGTGTCTGTGCATTCAGCAGATACATTTTTTCATGGTTCAAAACCGCAGCTGGTCTGATTTAGCACCTAATAGGGAATGCTCATATAGTAGAAAGCCAAGTCAGATTTAATTCGCCCAGCCTTGTATCATTGTCCAGGGCTATTTTTTTCTAGTCAGCAAGTTGAGACTCATCTTCTGCGACAGTATATTATTTTATGAGGGATGAAATACATAGATACATAACTAAAATGATTTGTGCAGGATTTGACCCATGAACAACCTAGTGGTTGCTGCATCATACTTGTAAAACTGACCATTTATGGCATTAACCTGCTGCATGTTTTTTTTAGAAATCAGGAGTGTGACTAAAATGGAAGCAGACCCTGCAGTTGTAGAGGGGCACAGCAGTATAGTGGGCCCAGATAGGCCCTAATTAATCAGCAAATTTCAATATATTTTGATCAAATAGACCAACTTACAAATGCTCTGGGACCCTAAATTGAATTTGCCATGGGGTCCAGTAACATCTGGTTACGCCACTGTTAAAAAATCAGTAATAAACAGCAGAAAACATTACTAGTTAGTCATGCAGCATGTGTGTCTTTATGCATTCAGTTACAAGAGAATGATTTCTAATTTCTACTGTTAAAATGCAAGAAATAGGGCTAGCTATCCCTACATTCCTATTGCAATTTCTCCATGAAACATAAACTTTAGTCCCCATATGATATTTCCCATACAGTTGACTTGTCGTGTATCATTAATTAATCCTTTAATATCACCTATTACCGTCTCTCCTGTAATGCTGGGGGGATTGGCACAGAAGCCAGGATTTCAGCTGAAGGATCAACGCGTGGGTCTTTAGGGAGCTCATAAAAAGCTCAGTTTTTGAAGACCCGCTCTAACATTTATAAATTACTGTTAGTTTAATCCCATCCTGCTGGCTGGATTTATATGGGGCATTAAAAAGTAACAGATGGAAGAAATTATGTACATAAAAGTGTTTCAGTATTTGATACCTATCCGAAATTCTAAACGAAAAGAAAACACAGAAGCAAAGCCTTAGTGTGTACATTCAGACCTTGATCTCTAGAGAGGCCACAGGGCAGAAGCACACAAATAGCCTTCAGTACACATCCATGTCCAATAAATGAGAACAAATATTGTGTTCATTTTAGGTTTGTGCATTAGGGATTTATAGACGTTTATTGATATTGAATAAACTATTGCTTAAAAATCCACCTCTTTCCCCCTGAATAGCTGCTACTAGAGCAGATCCCAACTCCAGCTTTCCATCTCTTCCCAACACCTGTTATAGATGTATGTATAATATAAGCTTCATTTAACTGCAGTTCAACGTTCAGTTTTCAGATACAAATCTTCATGTTTATTTTCAGGTAGAATTCAAGGGGTACCTGCTGAAATAAGTGCACAGTTTCACAAATCTGGTGTAATATGCATTTATCGAGTCAGGATTAGTATCCAAGTTTGCTAAGCACATGTCTGTGGCTCCTATTAAGGCAACCCACTTTTTGGCCATATTGATTTTTAGGGTTTAGTTCTCCTTTAAACAGGTGACCCGTAAATGCTACCTGCTGATTAGTTACCGCTCCTGGGTAAACTTAGTGCCTTTTATTACATAACCCCATTAATATCTTATTAATGTATTATTTTAAGTATATACTTTTTATAGTCCTAATTACAGGCTCAGAATTATGTATGGTATTTTAAAGTGATCATACAACTACATGTAACTGTATTAGATAATGAATGTATGTGATATTGTTATTTTACAGAGACTTACTGAGATATATATTTAGTTGTGTCATAGGGGGCCATAACTACTTCTGAGACCCCAGATCCACTCTAAGTGGAAATATTTTGTTATTTCCTGCATCTAAAGAAAAGAAATCTGTATTTTATGTTTCCCTGCTGCCTGAAAATATGAATGGCAAGTCCTGTGGCTTTTCTCTCATTGGTACTATTATGTGTAGGCAGGGACACAGAGAACACAGAGGGACAATTAGTTCCTGATATGGATATTGAACCTGGACCCATATTGATAACAGAACTGGAGCATAACTATGGACTCTTTCTTTTCCAAAGCTTGTTGTTCACTTTTAAATTAACTTTTAGGGTCAGATTTACTAATAGGTGAAGTGACGAATATTCGCCAATGTTAGTGTTTTCAGGTACTTTGCCGATTTTCTAAAGGGCGCAGGCATCACTTCGCTAGCGAAGGAGACAGACTTTAGTGGTGATTCACACTCTATCTCCAGGTGAATTTTATTGCAAGTTACTCCGCAAATTCACTAAGATGCGGATTTTACTGAACGTTACCTCTTTCGCCTTCACCAGCTCAGACCAGGCAAAGTGCAATGGAGTGCATAGATCTTCCTCATTCTTCTGTTACTTACATCATATTTTTTAGTGGAAAAAAAACACTGGCGTCTTTTCCTTTTTTCAGAGTGATAGCCTGCAAAAATCCTTAAAATCTTTTTTGGGTAACCGGGTTCCCCCATACATATGGCACATAAACTATACAGTGGGCTCATGTGTAGGGCATTATAACAACTCTATTTTCTTTATTAAGGTTCCCTGGACTTGTGTAATGTAATGTATTTGCTGCAACATATACGTCCATGTAACTTTGAATTTCTCGACGTATGCAAATTAGCCTGAGCAAAGACCTCTAACGAAATTGCGCTAGGCAGAATTGAACACTAGCACACCTTCGCTTTGATTTGCTCGCATTGCTGAAGTAACGCTAGTGAAAATTCACCAGCGTTCGGCACCCTGGACGCAACTTCGCATTTTAGTAAACTAGCATAGTCGCTTCGAATTTTCGCCTGGCGAAGTGTTGTGATGGGTGTGAAGCAGTCGCTGGCGAATTTTCGCCGCTTAGTAAATTTACCCCTTAGTATGTTGTAGAAAGTGATATTTGCAATTGGTTTTCATTTTTACTATTTGTGGTTTTTGAGTTATTTAGCTTTTTATTTAGCAGCTCCTCAGTTTGCAGTTTTTGTTTGCTAGGGTCCAAAGAAGCCTAACAACCATGCATTAATATGAATAACAGACTTGAATACGAATAGGAGAGGGCCTGGATAGAACGATAAGTAATAAAAAGTAGCAATATCAACATATATTTAGCCTTCCAGAGCATTTGTTTTTAGATGGGGCCAGCGACCCCCATTTGAAAGTTGGAAAGAGTCGGAAAAAGAAGGCAAAAACTATTAAAAAAAAGAAAGAATGAAGGTCAATTGAAAAGTTGCTTAGAATAAGCCTTTGTATAATACGTAAGGGGTATGGTCACCTTAAGGGTCAGATGTAGGTACATGGAATACAATATAAATAATAATAAAAATGTATTCAATTGCATTATAGTTTATTACATTATACCTTATTATAACTTTGAATTTTACCTTACAAAGACAAATCTAAAATTGGCAAAGAAAAGGTCGCATTCTGTGCATTGCCATGCAAAGCATTTAGAAAAGTACAGCAGAGGGGCGTGGCCTAATGGCGGTGAGAGCAGACGCATAAATCTAGGCTCTCCACACCGGGACTCGGTAAATCAGCCTCTGGACTGTTAAAAAGGTGAAGATGGGCAGAACATCGAAAGGGACTAGCACCCCACTTAGCCAGCGACCGCATTCGCAAAAAAAAGCGAAGGAAATCGCTGATTTCTTTGGCAAGCAGGGAGATACGGCTACCCAAGAGCCCAACATGGAGGACGGCAGCGAGGCCTCATCACGTGCAGCTTCGCCGACCAGACAGAATACACCCGCTAACAAGCTGTCGGACTTCATGGCCACCCTTCCCACTAAAGCAGACCTTCTACAACTACTGGCGGACATTAAGGACGCGCAGAGGAGCGAGACGGCGATAATCAAAACGGAGCTCTCAGCACTCTCCACGCGACTCGTGAAAATGGAGACGCGTCAAACGGACACGGAGCAGAAGCAGGCCCAACATGACTCCACCATCCGTCTGCATACGAGGCAATTATTCCTCTTACGGAGAGGGCTAGAGGATGCCGAGAATAGAAACAGACGCCATAACATACGCATTCGAGGAGTTCCGGAAGACCTGCAAATTACTGAAGCCAAACAACGGATCCTCAACCTGTTTAATGGCTTGCTAGGCCCGAATCTAGACCACGACATAGCAGTGGACCGCTTCCACAGAGTATATGGCGGCAGAAAAGACAAGCCCAGAGACATCCTGTGCTGCCTCCATAGCTTCACAACCAAAGAGCGTATTCTCTCCAAAGCTCGGGAGACCCCCAGCCTACAGATGGGAGAAGACTCCATAGAATTGTTTCAGGACCTGGCACAAACCACCATTGCCCAGAGACGACTACTGCGCGAAGTCACCAGTAAGCTGAGGGACCGTAACATACCTTACAAGTGGGGATTCCCTTTCTCTCTCGTAGCGCATCATAATGGGAAAAACTACAGTCTGCGAGAGCCGGATGACGGAGAAGCATTCTTTCGGGGCACAGGTACACCCCCGGTGGACCTCACAGAATGGGCAAAGTATGTTTATGGTGAACAGCCCGCTCCTGCACGAGCTTCAACAAATGAGGGCCTCAGCCGTGAGTAGGTTTCAACCAGGAGACTATGCATGGCTCCCTAGTCTAGCCTACATTCTCTCTTTAAGTTTTCAGTTAAGTCTTGGCGCACGCTAAGTTTACACAAGTTACACTATTTACAGACTGGGCATGTGGCTTCACGTATGATTGCTGCATATGGCATTACACCCCCCCCCTTTTTTCCCCCCTTTTTTTTTTTTTTTTTTTTTTTTTTTTTTGGGAGTGTGCTGGCCCATAATTTTCCCATCGCTTTCTACATACCGCAAAACATGCCACAGGCACTAGTGTCGAACTTTTCATTGTTTAAGACTATGCTTAGGAACTTCATGTCACCCCGGCCTATTACCTAAACGTGATTGCTGGACCGCACTGCTATATTATTAAATTCCCCCCTTTTTTTATTTTTTTTTTTTTTTCTCTTTGTGTATTTAATCATTTCTCCCTCCCCTGGATGCATCAAAAGATTGCAAGACTGTCGCTCTACCTATGGGGACTCTCCCTCCTCCCCCCCCCCCCCCTTCTTTTTTTTTTTTTTTTTTTTTTTTTTTGACCCCCCTTCCCACATATAACTGTGTACAGATGGGTATACTACAGAAGTTACAACTGCTCCGTACTCAAGACTCTGTTTCGATAATCTAACTGACACACCGATGCAATTCCCCAATATGTCATGGGAACCGACAATGAGTTTTGTCTTGTACTATCTTGTGTGCACTGAAATGCGTCGTTGTTTGGCTTTTTATAGATACCTAACATATATGTATGAAGGTCTGTATACTCTGTGGCCATTTTTTTTTTTTTTTTTTTTTTTTGCTCCTTTCACAGGTCCCATTTCACCAGGGTATGGATCCTGGCTCTTGAATCCGGATATACTTACTCTCCTACTATATTCCCCATTGCAATATCCACTAATATTTTGTTGTGTTGTTGCTCTAACATAGGGTGTCATCGATATGGGGAGAGGAGGTTCCTCCTCAACGAGTAAACATTGAATTGCATCATCTTATGTTAATTCCTGATGCACATACGATGCATGTACGAATGCTGAGTACACCACTATGGTGCCTCCCTTCCTTACTAATTTTTCACCCCCCCCCTTTTTTTTTTTTTTTTTTTTTTTTTTTTTATCTCTTTATGCCTATTAGGAAGAAAATTGGCTTACAGCAATGCCATGCTTCTCTTAATACCCTGCTATCTTTTGCAAGGTAGAAAATATGATAGTATTAAAATACTCTGCCAAGCATTTTATATGGTTCGAAATAATATGTTAATGTATTCTGTTTGATGGTTCTATGTTTCTGTTGACGCTATCTTACTGCAAGATATTGCCTTTGACTATGAGAGTGGCCCCACCGGTCATAATACATCCAAGTACACCATACCAACCAGGCTCCCTAGTGACCCTTCACTCTCACTTAGCTACCGAGTCCTGAACGTGGAAACGTAACCTGTATCATCTGCTACTTGTCATCTCCCCTGATCACACTCACACTCATCTTCTTGTACTACCTTGGAGAGTAACCCTCCATCAGGTAGTAGAGTATTATTACCCCACACATAACTGCTAGATAACTACCCGCAGGAACCACACACATCTTCCTAACCTCCCACCCCCCTCCCACCCCACCCATTGGAACGACTATTACTAGCGGCAACATGAGATTATCTCCGACCAAACCCAGAAGATGCAACTCACTCAGTATAACCTCTATCAACGCCAATGGCCTGAACTCTCCACAAAAACGAATTCTCTTATCTGCTGAACTAAGGAAACACAAAACTGACATAGCCTTTATACAAGAAACTCATTTTAAAAAGGGACATCTCCCCCAATGGCGCAACAAATACTTCCCGGAAATCTACACTAGTGCTCCACAAGACACCAAAACCAAAGGTGTGGCAATTCTCCTTTCTAAGAATTTGAACTTTTCCGTATCAGGTTCCAAAGTAGACCCTAAAGGCAGATACGTCTTTATCACGGGGCACATAGGCTGCCGCCAATACACCCTGGCCAACGTGTACTTACCAAACAAAGACCAAGACAAAGAACTCCAGCGTATCACGCAACTTCTCCATCACTTCACAAAAGGTGTGCTTCTATTAGGAGGAGACCTCAACACCCCTTTGGAACCACAGCTCGACTGCTCCGCCGGAAAATCTAGCATACCCCCAGCGACCCCATTTAGGATCCGGAAACAACTTCACGACCTACTGCTAGTAGATGTCTGGCGCACTCAACACTTCACAGAAAAAGATTATACCTACTATTCCGCACGGCATAATATATATACCCGCATAGACTATATATTTGTATCCCAACATGCTCTTACGGAGGTTTGCAACTCTCAGGTACACCTCAGAACATTCTCGGATCATGCAGCCATCTCAATACAACTTAGTCTCCCAGGTACTCCTAAGCCTCATCCCACATGGCGAATGAATGAATCTTTTCTAAAACATCCCGACTTGGTGGAAGAGATTGGCGGAAATATTCGCAACTATTTCAAGGAAAATGGGACACCTGACATATCTCCACTGATATGTTGGGAAGCACACAAATGTGTCATACGGGGGACCCTCATCGAGATAGGAACCAGACGAAAGAAAGCACACACCCAGCGGGTCGAAGCATCGTTGGCCAAAATTAAACTCCTTGAAGCTCAACACAAACAAACACAAGCCCTACGTACGGCACAGGAATTATTAGAAGCACGAAGAGAACTCAATGATATACTAACTACGTACACTAACAGAATACAGACACTGATTAAGCATCGCTATTACGAGCATGGAAACAAATGTGGAAAGCTGCTGGCAAATGCGCTTAAACAACAGTTAGCGAAAAACTACATCCCCAAAATTAAAACTACTGCGGGGAACCTCGCATTCACTAATGAAAAAATTGCGGAAGAGTTTGTTCAATACTTTACGAAAGTGTACCAGATCGCTCCTACCCACGCTACGGATGATATCTCTTTTCACGCTACTGCTTCCCAGTTCTTAGACCAACACAACTTGCCTAAAATCCCGGAAAATATGGAAGCACAACTTGAATCAGACATCACGACTGCAGAAATACTAAGTGCCATCTCCACAACTCCTATTGGTAAAAGCCCAGGACCAGACGGGTTCCCGATGTCATACTACAAAGAATTCCAGCACCTGCTCTCCCCATACCTGTGCAAGGCTTTCAATGATATACAGGCGGAAGCTAAGTTCTCACCCCAGTCCCTTGAGGCACAGATAACCCTCTTACTGAAACCTAATAAAGACCCGACTGACCCCGGCAGTTACCGCCCAATCTCGCTGATCAATAACGATGCGAAACTATTAGCCAAAATCATAATGAAACGAATACAGCAAATTCTCGAGCACCTGATCGACCCGGAACAAGTTGGCTTTGTACCTCATAGGGAGGCGAGAGATAATACCAATAGGTTAATTAATATTCTACACTACGCACAAACTAGGTCCCGGCAAATGCTTCTTCTCTCGACAGACGCAGAAAAAGCCTTCGATCGGGTGAACTGGCAATTTATGTTCCAATGCCTTCAGAAATATGGCTTTGGCCCGAGATTGCTAAAGTGGATCCAAGCTTTATACCATAACCCCACTGCTAAAGTGAAAATTAATAACCTTCTATCCAACCCCATTGCCATCAGAAACGGCACTAGACAAGGCTGCCCTCTATCTCCCACGCTATTCGTATTGACACTCGAACCACTCTTAATTGCCATCCGAAATAATCCAGACATTGGAGGAGTCCAAGTGGGTGGCAGACACCACAAAACGGCGGCGTATGCTGACGATTTATTATTCTTCGTCACCAACCCAATTATCACAATACCAAACCTAACCAACACCTTATCCCAATTTGGAAAAGTTAGCAACTTCAAAATCAATCAAAAGAAGTCACAGGCCCTCAACATTTCACTACCACATCGCACGATTCAAGGGCTGTCCCAGAATTTCCCTTACAAGTGGGCTTCATCCACCATCACTTACCTGGGCCTTATTATGTCAAAGGACCACAACGCGTGGGGAGAGTTGAATTGTACCAATCTATACAAAAAAATAGAATCAGATCTGAAGAGATGGAGATCCAACACACTCTCATGGTTCGGCCGCATGAATGTAGTGAAGATGAACGTGCTTCCCAGATTGCTATATCTCTTTCAAGCCCTCCCGGTCCAGTATCCGAATAATTGGCTGAACAAATTTCAGACAGCAATCAACAGATTCATCTGGCTTGACAAATCACCCCGATTGCGCAAACAGATATTAACTAGGCATAGGTCCACCGGCGGAGCCTCCCTACCAGACATTCACCGCTACTATAAGGCAGTCATTCTCAACAGGATAGTTGACTGGTCACACCACCTGGACAACAAATTATGGATCGAAATAGAACAGCAAGAGACTTCAACTCACCTGCTCCATATTCCATGGATAAATAGGAATCATAGACGGCTCTTCACCAGAAAACACCCCCTGCTACATCACACGCTTGAAACATGGGACAGCATCCAACGAGCACAGGACATGGCGAAGGTTCCCTCTCCTCTGTTACCTATCACAAATAACCCGGACTTCCCGCCTGCACTAAACAGAGAAGACTACAAACCGTGGCTCATAGATGATCACCTACAAATGATTCACCTCGTAGATAAAGGCACCATGGTCACGAGAGAGAAGTTGGACCAGCGATGTTCCTTTACCCCACGGATGCATCTCCAATACAGTCAGCTTAAACATTTTTATTGTACACTAGGAGGTGACAGGGTCTTTGGCAGAAAACTCTCGAAATTTGAACAGCTGTGCCACAGCGCTACTACTCCAAGACATACCCTATCTACAATTTATAAGGCTGCCACAGGCGAGCAAAACATCATGGAACTCCCGTTTATTAACACCTGGTCTAAAGACCTGAACCTAAACCTGACAGAGGAAGAAACAATAGACATGATACGTACTCTATCTTACAGCTCCAGGTGCAATAGGATTCAAGAGTTGAATTACAAAATTCTGACCAAGTGGTACTACACGCCACAGAAGCTCCATAAAATATACCCTAACACAACAAACATCTGTTGGAGATGCAGAAGTGATGTAGGCTCATTGCTCCACATCTTTTGGTCGTGTCCCTTGATCAAGCCTTACTGGGACTCGGTCCTCCGGGTGTGTCAAAATGTAGCTGGGGACAGAAACCTAAACGACCCGGCCTACGCCCTACTATTTCACATGTCCACGGAAGACAAGTTCCATTTTCACAATTCAGCCCTCCCGCATCTGCTAAACGCCGCAAAACTACTGATACCCAGATATTGGAAAAAGCAGCAAACACCAACACCCCGTGAATGGTTGCTGAAGGTAGAGGAGATCCAACAATTTGAACAACGATCAACACACACTGACAAACAGGTCAGAAATTACACTGCACAATGGTTCACTTGGGTTGTATTCAAAGGGAGTCAAGAATATTCTCAGCTGATAGCATGACAAACCAAACCTACCGAGAGGTGTCTCATGTTGCATTCACCTGCCTCCCCCACCCCATCCTCCACATACTCCCACACACACTTTCACACTATGACGCATAGTCAGTAGGGGACGATTAGGCACCAAGAGAAGCGCATGAATAATACTGCATGATGTTGATGTCTTATATCCTGTGCAACATACTTTCTGCAATGTTAATTAACGATAGCAATCCCCTGTTCTTGTATGAAATCTTAATAAAAGATATTTGAAAGAAAAGTACAGCAGCCCTTTTGTGCACTTATCTGATTTGCTAAATGTGTCAGTTCATTCAAGGAATATGTTCTTGTCAGGAAAATGTTAATCAGTGTTATAAAATTCAAATACTGGAAATCTATCAGGATTTCCCAGTTTCAGCTTTCATAAGTCAGCACCTTTTTTAAGCTGCTGCCGTTACCGACCCTTTTCATACAATGATGTTGACTCAGGGCCAAGATAAACCAGGCAGAGTTCACACGAATGTAAGCTGGCAATTATTGCAATTTAATCACCACGGTAAAGTCAAACGCTGCATTAATCTTATAAGATCTCTGTCTGGGCTAATGTATAACGCGGGAAATAACCATTATATAATCACAGCATTGTATTTAAATATTTGTGTTTTTGTATAATTTTCTAATGTAACCAGACCCAAACCCAGGGAAAGGGCTCAAAACCTTGTCAGTGCATGACGTGGTGGATTAATTACATGTGGGGTCCCTAGGCTACATCCACAGGCCCCTTTTAGGCTACTGCTGGGTCCGGATGCATGCAGATCCAGGCACGCGGGCACCTGAGCTTTCTACCCGGGTCAAGTTCGGTGGTACTTGCTCGGCTAAGAGGAGAAGTTGAGCACCGGATGTTGGATCTTGTACAGTGAATGTCGCCCTTTCTGAGTAGACTGGAAGCAGAATTTTAGCTAGTTAATTTTTGTAAAGCATTTAAAATATTAAACATTGTGCAGGATAGAGCTAGTAGTGCAGGGTAGAATTGTTTTTTTACTTAAGAAATGTTTGTGTTACTTTTCCTTTAAATGTGTTAGTTTAAAATCCTGGTTCCTCCAAGGGCCCTCTGATATTGGTGACCCAGCATTAAAAGGATCCCTTGTGTTTCCATTTTGCTTCTAATCCAACCCCCTGCTACCCTGCAGCCGTAAACTATGGGAGTAATTTACAGAGTAATTTAAAGGGGTGGTTCACATTTAAAGTCATACTGACACTAAAAAACTATTTTTTAAAATATGAATGTACATTAAAAATTACCTATAGGTCATGCTGAGAGGTTTGTTTGTGTAAGTAATCATTAGTTTTTTTTTGCCAACCTGACTGTCCCTTCCCAGCCTGTCAGTTAGAGTTTCTAATGCTAACGGAATCCTGGAGCACAAATATGGCAGCCCCCTCATAGGCGATCACAGGGAGTCAGATAGGTAATGTAAAAGCATTGGGCAAATACTTTATGGCAAAATTATTAGGAGCCAAGTCAATGTTATGGTAGATGTAAAAAAAGGTTCATTTTCAGGTGTCAGTATCTCTTTAAGTTAACTTTTAGTATGTTATAGAATAGCTAATTCTAAGCAACTTTTCAATTAGTCTTAATTTTTTTATAGTTTCTGAATTATTTGCCTTCTTCTTCTGCCTGTTTCCAGTTTCATTTGGGGGTCACTGACCCCATCTAAAAAACAAATGCTCTGTATGGCTACACATGTATTGTTATTGCTACTTTTTATTACTCATCTTTCTATCCAGGCCTCTCCTATTCATATTCCAGTCTCTCATTTCAAATCAATATGTGGTTGGTAGGGTAATTTGGACCCTAGCAACCAGATTGTTGAAATTGCAAACTGGAAAGCTGCTGAATAAAAAGCTAAATAACTTAAAAACCACAAATAATAAAAAATGAAAAACAATTGTCAGGTCGACCTTGCACTGCTCCTCACGGGAGGGTGCAGGTTGAGCTCTTCTTCTGCTCTCCGCGCCTGCCACCTTCAAATGCCGGCATCCGACTTCCGGTTTTATGGTCTCGCGTCTGCTCGCCCCGCGTCGGTGCGGGTCTATAAAAGGACCCCGGAAGCGCAGATGCAGGCTTCAGCAGGGTGGGTTAGGGTCGGGTGCGCACATCGCACATCACTACCGGAAGCCCTTTATCCAGAAAGCTCCGAATTATGAGAAAGCCATCTCCCATAGACTCTATTTTAAACAATTAATTCTAATTTATAAAAATGGTTACCCTTTTCTCTGTAATAATAAAACAGCGCCTTATACCTGATTCCACCAAAGAATTTATTAATCCTTATTGAAGGCAAAACAATACTAGTGGGTTTATTTAATGTTTATATTAAGGAAACCCTTTTGTAAAAACCCTGTACCCCCCACCCCACGTGGAACCCCCTCCCTCTTCCCCCCACGCTAACTACCCCCTCTGGGGAAATTCCCCATACTCCATACTTACCCCTCGTCGCAGATTCTTCCAGCTAAGTTCCACGCATCCATCTTCTGCATCCTCTGTAAGCTGACTGGGAGATCTGTATTTCTGCGCATGCGCAGTTGGAGCAGTTTGCTGGTTTGCGATAACTGCGCATGCGCGGAATTACACGGAAATTGGCAGATTTTGGAATTGGAATTTTCTACCCACAGCTTGCCCATGGAAGGCAATATTGCTAGTTGTGTTTAACATGAGATACGGTCTGTGACAGTTAGTTCTGATCTCCTATTTGTCATTTTGGTTTAAGGAAATGTATCTTCGAGAATATTATTTAAGTCTGAGATGAAATAAAATGAATAGGGCATGCACTCTCTCTGTCTATTTTTCCCCATATAGAAGAGCCGCCATCAAAGCAAGCTCTGGAAGCTGAATATTTTTATAGGGAAATGTGCGCTTTTTCAAGATACTGGGTCCTGAGAAGGACGTTGTTATGTGCATAATTCAAAACTCAAAGGCAGGGCACACTCCACATTATATCTCTTCTTTAATAGACACATAAATGAAGTTGCAATTACAAATACTGAACTGAGCCAGGTATGAAATAACCTCCTTCTCCCATAGGGTCCTTTATTATAAGCAGAACTAATCGGGTCAGAGTAGAAAGTCCACCAATATCCTGTTCTTCTTAAGGGCTTATCAAATACAAGAATGCATGCATCGTTTAAAGGGGACCTGTCACCCAAAAAAAATTCAAAATCCTATTTTATCACGTTAGTCAAACATAATAAACTTTCTAATTACACTATATAAATTATTTGAATCTTGTTTCCTTCAGTCTGGGAATTCATAATTATAGCAAGCAGACAGCAGCCATTTTGTGGACACTGTTATTAAGACAAGTCTTGCATCATCTCAGAACCTTGTTTGTGCACTAGAATGGGGGACCTGATGTCCATTCCCATGGACTGGTTACACAGTAAAGTGGTGAAGAGAACGGGGGATGTGTGGAGAGCAGTAACATCTAGGAAGTGTTGAATGGAAAGTGAAAGTAATTGTCTACCCTGCCTCTATGCCAAGGCATAGAGGAGGGCAGACAATATTTGATTGACAGCTGAGATTTTTAAATGAGCTTACAACAGCTATGAAAGCTTTAATAAAAAATAGAAATTGGATTTCATGTTTAATTTGAAAAGGACTTTTATTATACAGATTTTTCTGTCTGGTGACAGGTCCACTTTAAGTGCAGCTAAAAGTCTTGTGTTTTGTGTATATTCAAAATATTGATGTATATTTGTCTCTCACTCACAAAGGACAAGTCGCACATCATATTTTGAATCGTGCAGGGCAAATTTTCTGATCTTGCCTACAGAAACAAACCCTGTTCAGTGCATTGTTTGTATAAACATTCTGTAATGCGGCGGCATGGAGTGCGTGATGGAATGCAGACATTTGCACAACTCACATCCAGATACGGAGATCCAGAACGGCTTTCATTATCCCCACTGCTTCTAACGGAGAACAAATATGCTTCATATAAACACTATACTGGCTCATAGAAGGTGTCTGAAAAACAAATACAGAGCAATCGTTTTTTTTTAAATCTATTTAACCCTTTGCGTGATGATGAGTTTTATTTGACGGTCAGGATTTGGCAACTTGCCGTCCTACATTAACTTTAGCACCAGTACAGAAAGGGTTAATTTAAGGGTAACTTTTTCTTTGTGCTCCAAAGAGATAAAATGCTGAGAAAAGAACCTCAATTCTTCTTTTTAGAAAAGCAGACATGGAGGACACTGGACAATAGATAGATTTTATTACACACATACTGTACATTTTCCAACAACAGCTTTGTACAATAACATTGGGACATTTTTCTATGCCATCACTTCAGATGCCTCGGAATGCTAAAGCCATTGCACAAAATAACTTTGGTATAACGATCTTAAAAAAAGTAATGTAAATAATAAGTATTGAATTGCTATGACGCTTTTCTAATCCTGTATGACAACGACAAATAAAAAGGAGTCCTATTTTACAAGGAATTTATCCTAAAGGCACGGAAGGGAGTGAAACAAAGAACAGTAACACCGAAAAATAAAAGTGTTTTAAAGTAATGAAAATATGTAGTGTTGCCCTGCACTGGTAAAACTGATGTGTTTGCTTCAGAAACACTACTATAGTTCATATAAACAAGCTGCTGTGTAGCAATGGCGGAAATAGAAAAAAGGCTATATGACACAGGATAAATAGTGGAGAAGAGAAAACACCATTATGTTCTACAGAGCTTATCTGCTGTGTAACTTGATTCTTTTCTTCTTTGAATGGCTGCCCCCATTGCTACACAGCAGCTTATTTATATAAACAATAGTAGTGTTTCTGAAGTAAACACAGCAGTTTTACTAGTGCAGGACAACACTACATTATATTTTTATTACTTTAAAACTATTTTATTTTTTGATGTCACTGTTCCTTTAACAATAAAATATATATTACCTATTTTTTGTACTATCTAATCTGATAACCCTAATAAAAACACATTTATGGTTTATATTAGTAGTTGCCATAGCTATAGTAATGTGCCAGATTCTGTGCCTACATAAAATAAATGCCCCCCATGTACAAATAATAATAATACAGTATAACTGAATATCGCTAATGATAATACATATAAAGCCATATGGTATAATTAGGGCTACATTCTGCAAGTCATTAAGTTTGCATTTTACAACAAAAAATGTTTGAACATAAACTGAAATATTTGTTTATTACATTAATAATTTAATGTATGGCATTGGGAATGTTGGATTCATTTATTGTGCATACTTTTGTATGGTCAGGAAATGACTAAAACATAGCATGTAAATGAATGGAAGGTTACTTTTATTATAAATGACTACAATCAGCAGTTGCCCATTGAAATCACTGACTGAGCATTTCTAAGCCCTAAAGGATATTGGGGGAACATAAAAACATAACATAATAAAAGTTGCAAATGTTGTACCAAGTCTAGTAACCCATGGCCACCAATAGGGTGGTTGCCTTTTGTGGAAAAAATGTTTTCTTTCAAAATAAAATAAATCCCCCCAGCCAGTTCATTCAGAGGCACAGCTGGGGGGGGGGGGTGAGGAGTATAAAGCTCACTGAACACCGGATGTAACGTTTTTGCGGAAGTGACTTCACACACACAATGGGCAACATCGGACTTAAATACAGTGCTGGGAAGCTATGGGTTATCAGACCTGGCACAACTTTGGAAGATTTTTTTATTACCCCTCTAGTAGGGAATATAATATGTTTTGTACAAAAACTTTTCCAAAGACCATTGCGAATGTTAACAACCATGTTTTTGTCCTTTTTGACTGACTGCAGACTTCAACTACTTCCTCGCAAAGATTGTGATCAAATGGCTTTTGCGAACGTTCGCAGCTTATGTAATAACATTTCCAGATCTCAAAGCGTATTTTGCTATGAAATATTTAAGGAAACTCTAGAGCAGGTGTTTGCAGATGTAATGTGTGCCAGCAAATGATTTTACATTGCGAGCAGCGCTAATCATTCACATTAAAGCTATTTCCCTTTATGGGTGCAGGAGCTGCAATAAAGGGTTTTTTTAATTAAAAATACTAGGGCACTTATAGAAACACAAGTGCAAGTGCAAGGTGCAAAAATGTTCAACTCTTGCAAATTCTTTTTCCCATTTTACATTTTCCCAAAAATTCCAGGGTTAATAGAGGCCACAACCTATACCCTATTTTTTAGACAGTGTCTTCACTGGTAAATTGTTGTGGTGCTGGTAGTTTTTGGTCAATATGTGCAGAAATAGAGGCCAATTTATCAAAGGTCAAGTTTAGAATTTCTTTTTACTCTAATAAATTTGAATATACTCAAAATTTGATTGGGGGTTATTTAAGGAAAATGGAATAAAACTCAAATGAATATTACCAACCCGAAAACTCGAATTGAAGTAGCATCTAATTTGACTAAACTCGAATTGAGTAAGGAAGGAATGTCAGGAAGGCTACAAATGGGTCACTGGACCTCTCCCAATTGACTTCTATATGAACTCAGCAGGTTTTAGGTGGCGAATAGTAAAATTCAAATTATTCCCAGGGTAAAGGTTTGATAAATCTTGAATTTCGAATTTAAATCGAGTTTGGATAATTCCCAATTGCTAGTTTTGACCAAAACAACAATATGAAAATTCGAATTTCATATTCGACCCTTGATAAATCTGCCCCATAGTGTCACTTTTGGCACATCCATGTGTGTGGCGTCAGTAGTGACACAGGGTCCAATTCACTAGGTGATAGTGAGTTGTATATAAAGATGCACAAAACTCCTCAAAGCAAGTGTTATTTCCTTGGCTTCCTTGCGTCCTTATGCCTGGAATATTGCACCTTGAGCACAGTTCATCAATGCGGCCTGAACGATTGCATTGGTGTTAGGAGTAAAGAGCATGTATATGTACAAGTCAATACAGTATGTAATTGTGCACTTTGCACTTGCATTCGTGAATGAGTTTGCTGAGATCTGCATCAGAGTAACTGCCATGTTAAAAGTCGGCTGAGTCAGGTTATAAGGCTTTACAGATACAGTGAACCATGACAAATCAGATCATTTTCATATCTCAAAGTATCAAAAGTAATCTACAGTATCTAGTCAATACAAAATATACATTTGGTCATACACACAGCTTTATTAATGGGATAAAAAAAAAAATACTATATGCTCCATAATGTAATTCAGCTACAACAGCTCAAACAAACAACATGGTGACTTGTTCCACTTACAAACTAGCTGATTGGTAGTGATGCAATAGGAAGAGGTGGGCTTTGCCATTTTTTTAAAAAAAAATGATTTTAATCAGTGAAAAGCTATCAACAAATCCTACACCATCTACCTCACCAACACAAGCGCTACATGACTTCCTTGTATGTATATAACGTCCATGCTTCACAAGCAGTCGTGGCCCATTAGCCATAACTCATGGTTGCAGTCAGGTAAGAAATTCCCTGCTCTATTTAGGGGACCTAGGAAGCATAATTCTAAGGTGAGTAGTTCTCAGAAATCTAATGTACAATATGCAAATGATCAGCCGAATAAGCATTACAAAATATTTTAAACTACAATCGTGTACGGCTAAAACTGCATTAAGGTACAACAATTACACTTTGTCCATCAATCGTTTACCTGCATTTATCTAGATTTCCTATAATCTGCTAATGTAAAGGTTGTTTTTGTAAGGAATGGTATTCTTTATTATTAACAGTTTAATAAGACGTAATCACAAACACACATTTTTGGACCGTTTTGAATACGTATAGCTTTGCTATGTGCAATGACCTAAACAGTTTATCATACACATTCAATATGGCTTATCTAAACACAAAAATACATAAATGACTAAGCTTTTTTTCAGTAATGCTGTAATGTCAGGAACAAAAGTTAAAGTGCTTTTCAAAGGATGCCTCCCGCAAAGCAAAATATTCACTTCTCTATAGGCTTTATGCAGTTTATATCTGGTAGAAACAAAAGCCACGAGGGTCTCTTCAGTCAGTCAAGGTTGCTTTAAGGGTGTTTAAAACACAAAATAATAAAGAGAAAATCCACCATTTAAAGCAGAGTGGTAGTTCAGCTAGGGTTAGACAAGGTATGGTCAAGCTGTTTCCTTAGTGCTTCCATATCAGCTACAAATGGATTAAGCCCCACCCTGACAGAACTTCTCCAGTACTTAGGTTTCCTTTGAATTGGCATCTATTGTCCTTCCAGCAGCCAAGCGGTGAAAGTAGTGGTGTTTCTTCATTCCTAGGATTTCTGTCACACAAGGCAGATATGAAGGCACCAATAGCTGTGTAACACTGACAAATCAATGGCTGTGATCCCAGAGTTGCAGTATGGCATTAGTGCTGACCTGGGTGTTCAAAGATGGCAGCATTTCCAGCCAAGGTTTTTGTGATGTATTGTGCTTTTGTCGCACAGCAATTCTCTTAGGCTGCATGGATGGACACCTAGGGGCCCATTTATTAAACCTTGAGGTTTTTAAGGGTAAAACCAGAATTTTTCACGGGAAAAAAAAACAGTCAATGGCAGGTGTCCCTAGTGTTGCTTCTTGACAATGTTATCTGAGCTGGATAATCCGATAAAGTCTGGCGTTTCGTCCAGTAATCTGAAAAAGTTGAGTTTTCGCATTGAAAATTCGATAAACTTGAGTTTCGAAACGTCAATCGTACTATACGAATTGACACTCCAGTTAGTCGAGATGCTTTGTCGCTCCAATTTTTTCAAAATTATTGATAAATTAGTTCAGTTTGTGGAATAGAGTTTGGTCGATTTGTTTTCATATAAAACTGAGATGAATTTGAGTTTTAAAGTTGGCACAGTTATTTAATAATAACAATGATAATACAAATAATAGGTAATAGAGGTCCAATAGGTCAGCAATGTATTTGTTCTTTAAAGGGAAAGTAAATTCTAAAATATAATAATGCAAGAAATGCTGTATTATATATACTAAACATAAACATGAACTTACTGCACCAGAAACCTAATAAAACAAATGATTTATGCTTTCAAAGTTGGCCACAGGGGGTCACCATCTTGTAACTTTGTTATAGATCTCTGCAAGACCAAGACCATGCACATGCTCAATGTGGTCTGGACTGCTGCTTAGGGATCATCATGCATTATTAAAACTGCACAAGTCAAATAATATCTATATAGAAGCCGATACAGCAAGGACGATTAATAATCAGAATATGCAGACTGCACTGTGTTGTCATGTAATCAATTGTGGATTTTATAGTTTTTGTATTGTTTAATAGAAACTTTCTCCAACTCTCCAGTACCAGTAGCTGCAGCAAATATTCCTTCAATGAGAATCATAGTTTATGTGTTAAAATTTGGCCCCATGATCGTTGTCCCTGCAGCTGGAGTTGGAAACATTAAAGAGGATGTAAAGGCAAAAATATAACCCCATTTTTACTTTATTAACTCAAAAAGAAACCTATCTTTATACTTCAATTAAAAAATCTGTACAGTTTTTATAAGTACCCTGACTGTATGCAGTGAAATTCTCCCATCATTTACTTGCTCTGACTGCTGCAGATATGAATCTCTACATGGTCGCAGGCAGCTCTACAGGGAAACAAACAAAGCTGCTTGAGTTCTGGGAAGTCCCTCCTACCACCTCCCCCCATTTGAAAGTATGATCTTTTCCCTGCAGAGTAGTTGGGGACTGTCTGAAGTTTTTCTTATGAAAACGGTAGAGATTTTTAATTAAAGTATATTGGAGAAAGGGTTCTTTTTCATTAACAAAATGCAATAAAGGCAGCGCACTCCTGGGTTTCAAAAATTGATCGCTTGTCTCCAGGTTGGTTAAAAAAATGTTATACTTTATTTAAACATAGTATCAATCTAGTAAACATAGGCTATGATTACTAGATTGATACTATGTTTAAATAAAGTATAACATTTTTTTAACCAACCTGGAGACAAGCGATCAATTTTTGAAACCCAGGAGTGCGCTGCCTTTATTCCATTGTGTTGCTGTTGGCGTTCCCCCTAGAGACGGACTCGGGGCTGGCTGCACAACGACTGCAGGGTGAGATTTCAACTTCATTCACTTTGATTTATATGCATTACTGAAGACTGTGGAGATCATGTCTTTAAAGTTTAAGCGCAGGGTCTGGGGCATCTAGCACCCGGACCAACTGTTATTTACGGTGAGCAGGGTTAGGTCTGTAATTTATTAACAGTTGTAACTGAACCCGCAAGACATCTTTATTAAGGAGAGTGAAGTCATTAATGGAGCTGGAATTCTTTTTTTCTGTTCAGAATAAATTCTTTTTCATTAAAGAAAGTTAAAATGGGATTTTATTTTTTGCCTTTATGTCCCCTTTAATATATTTTTTTCTACTGGCAATTGTGGCTTCACTGATTGATACAGCAAGACCCAACTGCTGCTCCAAAAAGATGTTCCTTTAATGTCAAGGTGAAAATATATTTTTCTAATAATCATGGTATTGATTTTTGTTAAAATTTATAGTGCCCAAGCTCTCAGAGATTAGTCCTGCTGTCCAGTGGATATAAATGTAAGTCTAAGAAAGTCTTAGTGGCAAATTCCAAGTGCAGAACGCTAAATAAAATAGCACAAATCAGTGGATTTTCTAGTTCAGGTATGGATTCTGGGTCTTGTGTTTAGCCTCCTCTTCCCCTGATTCAGGACAAGACAGATACAATATTAATAATTGATTTTTTTTGGCCCAGGGGGCTATGATTTCCATCTCTGATGGCATCCAAAAAAAATGCTGAGACAAGTTTCCATTCACAACTGCCAACTTCGGCATTCTGACAAAGCATTGATTATTCCTGGAGTTGCTCACAAGGGCCTAACTATGCATTTAAATCATATATGGATTTCCTGTGTTTCAAAACAGGCCTTTCCTTTTACACTATACTGAAGCTCAGAGAGAATGCCACATGACCCAAAAAGGTGCAGGTCTATGACATCTTATCAAACCCCAAAATGTTTAGATTGCTATTCCAGTCCGTAGGACATCAGTAGGTATATAGCAAAGTTTCTAGAGACTAGAAAATTCCACTTTTGTCCAGAGGTTGGCCACATCTTGGCTGGGCAGGACTGTCAGGAAGCATGATGTTCACTTCCCAATATATTTATCAAGCAATGCAGAGCAGATGTTTGTCAAGCATAGTCCAGATAAGAGATTTGGTTGCCTTCTTCTGTAGAATGAGTGTTTTTTTTTTTTTTTTCAAATAAAGGTTGGTTTGCTCAGAATTTTTGCCATTTGTGAGGTGATACACTGATTTGTAGCCAACATGGAAGGTAGCCAAGAAAATAACATTCTGGTAATACAATGTTTCCTTAACTGCCTGATGTGTTTGAAAGAAAATATTTAAATTCCCCATGCTTTACATGTAATCATATATGAAACAAGAGAAAAACACACCATTGTGTAAAGATGTTGAAAGATGGCAGGAACTGAAAGCCATTAGGTTCCTATTTTTTGTCTCATTACATTGCCTTTCCATATTAAAGTGCAACTAAATACCAGGATAAAAGTTAGCAGCAATATAATAAAATAAATAACCCCACATTCATTAACATTATGATGTGTCCATCTCAAACCCCCATATTCGTTTACCATATCAAGTGTCCACCTCACTAACTTTAAACCAACCTATGGAATCCAACCACCCAGTGTGTATGCATGAACCATACATAATGTGGAAGTAAAAATACATTCAATATAGAGGCACTACATACAGGGCTTATTTAACAAAGGTCGACTTCCCCCAGAGTTTTCCATCAAAATGTGTTTTGAGCAGGTGAAAGCCCTTCTGTTCTATCAGTTGACCAAGATGACTGTGTCAAACATTTTTTTTTTAGCACAGTACAACTGTATAGGAACATCAGGCTACTTAATACATTTTTGGACAATTATTTTCCACCCTGGACATGGAAAAAGACAATGGGGACCCATTATCCAGAAACCCGTTACCAGAAAGCTCTGAATTACAGGAAGACTGTCTACCATCATTCTTTTTAAAAAAAATTTAGTCTTTCTTAATAATAATAAAACAGTAGCTTGTACTTGATAGTAACTACGCTGCATGAATCCATATTGGAGGAAATACAATCCTATTGGGCTTATTTAATGTTTTTTTTAGTAGATGAACAGTATGGATATCATGCAAACAAGAAAGTCCTTATAACTTAAGTTCCATGTATGGAAGTCTGCTATCAGCGGTAGTGGTCGCTGCCTCCCTTACGCCATAATATATCTTGATCTATTGAAATGGAGACCTCACATGTGTTATTAGTGCATTGCCTTTATTTAGATTTCAGCACAACAGGTTTTTGCAATAAAAGCAAAGCACTGATAACACATGTGAGGTCTCCAGTGCATGGAAAGATTCCTTATCCAGAAATCTTCAGGTCCCTAAGCAGTCTGGATAAATATATCCTATACCTGTAAAACTTACAGGGGGTGATAAAAATTGCAATTATAAATCTGCCCCAAATAATGGTTTCTTTAGTTACCCTTTAATGTTCGTTCTATTTTTGTCAATATTCAAAATCACCTAAATTCAACTAATTTCATAAACTCCTATGTAAATGAAGTTCCACATCATATTAAAAGCACAAATTGATAATACTTGTTTGCAAATCAGTTACACTATAATTCAAAGAAGTATTAAAATGTGTGTCAGAAGACTATACCTTTATACAAACACCATGTTTTTGTCTCTGGACTGAGTCTGCAACAGCTTCTACCACAGTAACCTTACAAAGGACTAACTGTTGGAAAATACTCTATACCAGGAAATAGCTAGACAATACCTGCCCTGCCCTCTACACAAAGGATGTTTATCTTCACAGGCAACAAATAGATAATAGAAAGCATAACCATTTTAAAATATAGAACCTTTTAAAAAGCCTATCTTTAAACAAAGCACTATTGTTAAAAGAAGAAGTGTGAAATGTATAAATAGTATTATTCCTAATTGCATTATGCTGTACACTCCACATACTGCCCTTTCTGGAGATAGAGGTAACTGCCAAAATAAAGGAAAGGTGTGTTACAAGCACAATGAAAGTAGGTGTCTCCACAGAGGTATAATATCTATGTTAATAAAGCAATTAACTTCTCATCATGCTCATGGCCATGTAAAAAATGCTGGTAAGGTTCAGAGGCAAAACTATTTGGCTACTATAGCTACAGGTCGAAGCCTCAATGACCGTCAGGAAAAGTTTGACAGGAGTTACAATCAGAACAGGACCTAGAGTTCTTGGCTTCACATGTGAGGACAAACCAACAAGCACCTCTAAAATTATTCCACCAGTCAGTTTTTATAATAAACTAATGTTTTTGAGCTTGACACAGCTGACAGACAGGGGGATGCACCTGGCATTCAAACATAAGCACTGATCATAGCCTGTCACTTTTTGGACACACTACAGAGCAAAATGCATCAGCACAAGTACAGAGGAAGCAGACCCCACAGTCGTGGGGGGTGTCCTGCAGAACAGGAGGGCCTGAACCATAGAGTCTGCTACCTCTTTAGATACAAGAAATCCCCCTACCCTAGCTGCAATCTTATCTACCCATTGCAAGCACTCAGGGAGTCAGTATCACTTATTGCACTTACACAAAATAATTCCATTCTTAAGGTGGCCATAGACGCACCAATAATATTGTACAAAACACATTTTCGTACGATATGCGGTGCGTGTATGGTGGCAGAAGACTTGGGTATTGGTCGGCTCGTCAACAAAGCCAGAAGGAAAATTTTGATCTCATCTGATTTGAGAGGGCACCTTTGAAGGCACCCGAACATCGGCCATTGTTGGTGCTGAAACATCGGATACAGTTAGAATTGTATTGTTTCTACCTGTATATCTGACAATTTAGTTCTACACATGTGTATTGAAACAAACAATCTTTCTTGGAAAGATCTTTTCCAGGAAAGATTGTAATTGTTACGTCTATGGCCACCATTAGCAATGGGGGAAAAACATATGGCAAGATATTTGCCTATTTACTAGACAAGTGGCCTAGTAAAAGTCCCCAAGCTTTAGTGCTCTTTCAGAACAGTGAATGGCTGAATTATAATGTGAGATTTTATAAACCCCTTCAACTTAGACAGCAAGGTATATCCAAAGCCATAACCTGTGGTGAAAAATTTATATATTAATGGGAGTGAAATGATCCATTAGACAGGGAACACGCTGAATACCTGACAATGGTGAGAATAAACAGTATAGAATCGCAGTCCAGTAGCCAGATCCCATACCAGCTGAACAAGATATTGGAGCAGAGTATTAAATAATTATTAGCCACATGAAAGAAAAATGTAACATACTTTAACATAAACCCAGAAGATTGCAGTATACCCAGCGCACCACATATTATGTAGAAGTTTCCTTTATTTGGGCAGTTTCTACTTCTCATATAGAAGCAACTTGCATTTAAGCTATATTTTATCTCTTGTAAGCCTGCTGCAACCTACATCATTGTATGGTTTTCCTCTAAAAGGGGCACAAATTGTAAAAATGTCATTATGCAGACCTCTTTTCAAATGTCAGCTATCATGTGGCCTGCCACACACTTCTAGATGCCTTTTAGGCTCATTTATGTCCGCAAGAGCAGTCAGCAAAGTGCAATTTCGTTTTTTTCCCCACAATGCCCTTGTAGTTGCAAGGGAGTGATGCGCCTGACACAATTGCACCTAATTCAACAAAAGTAACGCAACTGCTTGTGCATTTCGTTGAAAATCAGATGTATTTGCAGGGAAGTCTGTATGGTATCATTTCCAGTTTTCAGTTTTCAAGTGAGTGGTGTCTGTACCTAATACTTTCAGTCAGAGCTGTGGAGTCGGGAGCAATTTTGAGTATCGGGTGTTGGAGTTGCCAAAAATGTACAGACACCGTCTCCAACTCCTAATAACTTTAAATACAATTATTGAAAATAAATAAATCAGATTTAAGTGCTTCTATGAAGGAAGAAGAAGCTATGGCAGAAGCAATTATGTTTCTAAGAACAATACTTTGGATTGAATTTAGCAGCTATACTACAGTTACATGCCAGGTTCAATTCATATATAAGTTGTTTTAGGTTTTCCAATATGTAGTTTAACTTTAATTTTGGTTTAGAATTACCAAAGGATGTGATTTATATTTTTGAGCTTTGGCAGTGATAAAATGCCTTGTATGTTGTGTACTTCTTTCATCAACATGGAAAATACATTAGGAACAAAAAATGAAAGCATTTTAAAGCAATAAACATATAATATACTATTAACATTCTCTGGTAAAAGCTGTGTGTTTACTTCAGAAAGACTATTATAGATATATAAGCAAGCTGATGTGTAGACAATAGGGCAGCCATTCAAGCTGAAAAAAAGGAGAAAAGACACAGGTTAGCCAGCACATAATAGATAAGCCATGTCCAATACAACGGTGTTTAATCTGTTATGTGCTATGTAACCTGAGCCTTTTCTCCTTTTTCCAGCTTGAATGGCTGCCCCATGGCTACACAGCAGCTTGTTTATATAAACTATAGTAGTGTTTCTGAAGCAAACACACAGCTTTTACCAGTGCAGAGCAACAGTACATTATATTTTAATTACTTTGATACACGTTCAGTTTTTGGTGTTACTATTCTTTTAAAAAACAGAGGAGTTGGAGTTGAAGTCAGAGTCGGAGGTACCATAAACTGAGGAGTCAGAAGATTTATTTACCAACTCCACAGACCTGCTTTCAGTGCAAGTGTGCTGTGTCTATTGATGCTGAGCACAAAGGGAACCCTGAAGCTACAGCCTGATCAAGAGGTGGCAGTAGATCTGGGGTTCCCCTGATTCAATAGGCGCATCAGCAGTCGATTCAGAACTGAAGGCAGGAAGGAATTTTGACAAAAGTACCTTTACTGAAAAGGGGGTTCAATGCACAACTCACTGCGGCGTTAAAGTGCAGAAGTCCCACTGCACTTGCGGATGTAAATGACACCATTTCTGTAGTTATTCAGTAGTGCTACACACCAAATCAGATACAAAAATAAATAAATAGATATTCTTCTGAACTTACATACATATACATGAACACATAAATTCAAAATTTTCATTGTTGGGTTCCGTTCTACTTCACAAACCCATTAGAAGAAGTACTGTCAGGGTGTTTTTTTCTGCTAGGAGAGAATGAACCTTTAAAATCATTAATCATCATGAGCTACAAAATGTTTACTAAAGTTCACACTTTTGCTGCTAACAAAAGATTTAAACACTGATAACACACAGACACACACACATTCACGCACATTAAGCAAATAAAAACATACAAATCCTTAAAAATAAATACAGCATTTATACCACTTTTGATATGATTACCTAGATTGTCTTTAGCTATATACAATGTATGAATAGTAAGAACTACAATTCCCTTTATAGATATATTTTCTGAACATTCTACATTTGAATAGATTAAAAGATTTGGACTAGTTTAAAACTGCAGGAGGTTGAGCAGGGCGCTTTGTCTGTACTATTTTCTGTTTGGGCACCTTTCCGTCATCCTCCTCTTCTTCATTATCACTCTCGCATACGTGAACCACTACGCTGGGTGTGGATTCTGTTCCTGCGTGGAGCTCATACTTCTCTCCTGGTGGAATAAGAGTTTAAATATAAGTACCAGCACTGTTAAGTGATATGTAATTGCAAAAAACCATGTTATCTTTTCTTCTTTAATGAAGAGCTATCGCCACTCATCTTTTACTTTTAACACAACGATCTGTAAAAATAATTTAACTATTCAACAATTTGCATTTGAAAGGAAATCTGGCAACCCTATAAAAGCATTTTGCATGTTTACTTCTGAAAGAGTGTGCCAAGCAATCTGACAGGACCTGCATTGTGTAGCCTGGCAGACATTATGAGGCAATAAACTTTTAAAGCCATCAGCGTGGTCTCCTTCTGCTGTGAATCTATGCAGAGAGAATATGTTATTTTTTATGCTTTTATGTGCTTTTTGAAATGGGGTTATGTTACTGAACTGCCAAATATGAATATATAACTACTTGTTTTTACACAGGCATATATTACTCAGATGCCATTTTGCCCATTTAGTAAGGCAGATGCATTTAATCCCTCCCTCATCTTGTTCCATGTTGAAGTGAAGGATTCTGGGACATGAAGTTCCTCTGCTTTCAAATGAATTTGTGCACTGACCTCCACGGAAAGCAGAAAGACATAAGTCCCAGAATCCATCACTTCAAAATAAAACAATGTAATTTAGGGGTTGAATGACTCTGCCAACCTAAAGGGTGTCATGGAAATGGGTCCTGTGAGTCAGAATCAGACTATCATTATTTCCTCTCAATAACTATAACCATAAATATATAAAATTTCTGGCAGATAAGAGTTTTCGCATCTTTTTGTATATAAGTCCAACTGAATGAGTTTATAGCATGAGTATATATCCTTTTAAATGTGCTATATTTTGAGAAGTGAGAGTATGAAACCAAACGTATCAAAAAAATTGCCCGTGAATTGTAATTAAAAGAAATTTACTTAACTGCATTTGCTCTTCCAATCAACCTGCAATATTTTACCAAATGTAATGAGAATTGGCAGCAGAGTAAATCAGCATCGTTACTTATCAGAGCGTGTTCTGTTTATTTTTCCCTACTGTATAGCACAATGGAAAATTCTAATCATTAAATATAACTTGTTTAAATATACCTGGGCCGAGTTTGGAAACGGCACAGAGCAGATCATAGTTAATAACTGGAGTTGGATCCTCGCTTTGTTTCCACCCTACTGGAGGGGAAGCAGGAGGTGATATCAGAAACTGCTTCGTTGGTTGGGGTGGCAATAGAAAAGATTTCTCACCCTCTTCATTAGTCACTTGCACCTGGAAAGATAAGGTCATCAAATACAGAGATACAAAAAAATGTAGATGCTAATGTTATAGAACCAGCAATAATATGTACAGATTCATTTTAAAATATAACTAAAATAAGTTTAGAACTGTATTTTCTTTCTTTATGGAAAAAAACTATTTCAGTGAAGAACTTCTTTACCCATTCAGTCACTTATACCTTTCCAGGTAATTTTATAATCTACATTACGTTTGTTTGTGCAGCAGTGACACTCAATGGCAAGAGGTTATAACTGCAATTAAAAAGGAGAAGGAAAATCAGTTTGTCTGATCCTTTTCTCGCTAATTTGTACTGATGATCCATTTTTTCCCCAAAAGATATATATTTAAGTAAAATCAGCCTGTCTGCAATTAGGCAGAAGTTTAGAAACTTCTAAATAAAGCTGTATAAGCTTTCATTGGTGCCATCCTACCAGATTTTCTTTAGTTTAGTGCATTTTTTGTGACTTGCCTAGGTATTGTAAGGGGTGGTTCACCTTTATCTTTTAGTATGTTATAGAATGGCTAATTCAAGCAACTTCTCAATTGGCCTTCATTATGTATTTTTTTATAGTTTTTAAATAATTTGCCTTCTTCTTCTGACTCTTTCCAACTTTCAAATGGGGGTCACTAATCCCATCTAAAAACAAATGCTCTGTAAGGCAATTTATTGATATTGCTACTTTTTATTACTCATCTTTCTATTCGGGCCTCTCCTATTCATATTTCAGTCTTTTATTCAAATCAATACATAGTTGGCAGGGTAAATTGGACCCTAACAACCAGATAGCTAAAATTGGAAACTGGAGAGCTGCTGCTTAATAAGCTAAATTACCCAAGAACCACAAATAATATAAAAAAAAACAATTGCAAATTATCTCAGAATATGACTCTCTACATCATACTAAAAGTAAATTTTATGGTGATCAACCCCTTTAAGGACAGTATCAAGAACATGTAATTATAATACAGAAATACATTTGCTTAGTTTAGTTCAGAACTGCCACACTTTGCTATAATTGTTAAGATTACAATAACAATTGTTTGTTACCTGTGCAAAGTATAATTTTAACTTTTTCCCATTGAAATCGGATTCATGCAGTTCAATTCTTGCCCTTGCTGCAGCTTCTGGGTTGCTGAAGTTAATTCTCACTCGCCTGAAGCTTTTGAACAGCTGGAATGATACCTGCTCATCATATATTCTGAAAAGAGCAGTAAATCTTTCCTGCGGGGAAAACAGCAACAGTGTGGTCTCTATTTTCTTATTTCAACAGCACACCGTCCAAATAACCTTAACTTGAAAATTCTCACATTTCTAAGGATTTGTTGCCAATGCTGAATGCAAAATTGTGGATACACTTAATTGTCTTCCTGCAACAATTTATTAATTACGGTACTGGAACAGCCTTCATTTTAATTAAAATCTTGGATCTCAAATCGGACCCCAGGATTAAAGAGTTTTAAACCTTTAAGGTCAACAGATAGTACAATCGATGGTTGACACAGAACTGCCTGCAGGGTGCCTTTCCTGTAGATTCTACATTTCTAAATGATCTTGAAGTCTGTGGGAAAAGCACATTGCCTAGCAAAGTAAAGTACACTGGCCAGACCTTTATGACAGTGGTTTCCAAACCGTGAGGCTGCCCCCTGAGCGTGGGTGCTTGGATCCATGAGGGCCAGTTAAGGTAAGATTTGTGTTGAATGATTATTTGCTCTCCTAGATACACTTGAAAGACCAGTTGATCTGTGACCAAAAGTCTTACTCACCAATGTTTTTATACATCTGTAATGTTGTTATAAGCTAAAGGGTGCCCTAACTAAAGGTTGGAGTTTTGCATAGAAACATATTTTTTTCTTTGACTCTTTCTGACCAAACCACAAAATAATGATGGGCTTATGGGATCAAAAACTGGCAATAAACTCTATGCAAATTATGTAGCAAGTCAGCCTACTGACTTGCTACATCAACTGTCCTGCATTTATATGTACTAAAACAGGCTCATGGGCATTTAAATATGTAAACTGCAGTTTGTACAGGTATAGTGCAGCTTCTACAGACATGTGTCTCTTCTGCCTACCCCTAGTTCTGGACCTGTTACAGAATGGTCACACAAGTGTAAAACTACAGGTCCTATGCATTCTGCATAATAGATCCTATACCATTAGCACTTAGGGAAAGGTCACATGGGATGTTTTTAGAATTGCGTATTCGAGAGTAAATACGCACAAAATACTGAAAATAATGGAATACACACTATAGCAAATTATCATGCGCATGTGGTTTCATTGGTGTATTTACGCTCGACCGCATGTTTTTAAAAACGCAACGTAAAAATGACCAATGTGACCTTGTTTTCATGGTGTACCTGGCAAATTTACAGGTTTAATAGAATAGTTGCCAAGCACAAAAAAATTGTTTATGTTATTTGCATCTAAAATGTCATGCTTCCTCTAAAGGCACTTGTGGAAAGAGAAACAGATGGTGTTTTACCAGACTGCAAGGGACAAGGCTTTTGTATGTGTATTAGTAAATGGAAAATCTTTTCCACTTAACTGAATTGATTTTTATGCCCACTTTTTATAATACGACTATTCCCAGTTATGGGAGATCAATACAGAAAATGGGCTATTCTCTTTTTATATCCACACAAACAGAAACCAGAAACAAATCTGTGAAAGGTAGTTCAGTGATCTCAGCTGACAAATGTATAACAAATAAACACAAACCTTCTGCTCTTCCATTTCAAAGACAGAATCATGAACACTACAAGCAAAAAGCGAAGTGGGGAGATCACTGAGATCCATCAGCTCCTCAAGGTCCTCATCATTTTCCCCAAAAATCATTTCCTCCTCCTCTTCCTCCTCTTCTTGGTCACTGCTATAAACGTCAGAGCTCTCGTTCCAAGACTTCATGGTATCCCTTAGCATGGCTGTTATTTATAGATGTTTTGAACAAGCAGTTAAAAACAACCTGGAGAACGATTAATGCAATCATGCTTCAGTATTCTATGCATAAAGCATGGCCAGATTTATGTAGCGGGCGCTCGTTGCCCATCGCCCCTAGGCCTGCTGTCACTTATCACCCCTCACATTTATTCGTGCAAACCTGAAAAATTTTCATCATTGGGTCTGGAACACCAGGGACTGGAGCATGGGAAATATAGAAAAAAAAATATCTCCTGTACATCCCCAGTGCTTTGGAGCCATTGTGGCTGGGCAGCCTTTGTGGCCTTTTCCATAAATCCAGGTCTGTTAAGCACAGGAGAGTTAGGCATGCAGTACTGCATCAGCACTTTTCTGTGTGGTGTTGCTTAGCTGCTTCTTGGAATCAGGTCATCGTCAGAAGTACAAAATTCAGTGTATGGAAACAACCATGTTTGTTAAAATATATCAACGGTTGGCTAGAAATCTCAGAGAAATGAATAGAGGGGGATTTGTTGATGTTAGTTTATGGTTTTCACATCAAATGCCTGTTCTTAGTCGATAACAATCACATGTAAATGAAAATATCTTCTACATTTGAGAGCTAATTTACTAAACAAGTGCAAAGTGCAAAAAAAAGTGCTATTAGCCATGTTTCTTTGATAGAATTCCAGTGTAATTACCATTGCCACACTTAGATATTCTCTGAAATGTTCTGAGAGAAATTGTCTGTGTCCACAGATGATGAAAATTCCTCATCGTATATGCGGAAGAGATCATTCATAAATGGTGCAGTTTTGACTGTGCAAAGTGATTTTTTTTTAAAAAAACTATTGGGGTGCAACTAGGGTTGCCACCTAACCCCTTTAAAACCAAATACATATGGTATACACAGCCTAGATGGCTAATTAGCAATTCATTTAGATGCATGCTGCAGACTGAACTGATTTATGTGCAGCCATGCATCATACAGTACATCTAAATGAATTGCTAATTAGCCATGTAGGCTGTGTATTTAATTTGTGTTCGGTTTTAAAGGAGTGAGGTGGCAATCCTAGGTGCAACACTTGCAACAGGTTATCTATACCAACTAATCAGCAGGTTGACTGATCACCAGTTTAAAAGAAAGTAGGGTGCTGGATTTAGGCACTACTCCCCTCACCCTCCCCACTCGGAGTCACATGGTATGTGCGCATAGACTGTCACTGATTGGATCAGAGAGATACCCCCCTCACACACAGCTCTTCTACCGAATTGCACATCAAATATCAAGTGTAAAGCTGAGAGCTTTCAAAAGTGTTCTATAATGCTTATCAGTGCATTGACCTGTGCACCATTTCCAGTGAACAGCAAAAAGTGCAGGCAAAATTACTTTCCTCAGATATCCATCTTTTTTTTGGGTTTATATATGCCAACTGACACTTATTTCCAAGGTCCATCCCTATTAGGGTTACACCGAATCCAGGATTCAGTTCGGTATTTGGCCAGGATTCGGCCTATTTCAGAAGGATACGGATTCGGGCGAATCCTTCTGGCCGGCCGAACCAAATCTGAATCCTAATTTGCATATGCAAATTAGGGACAGGGAGGGAAATTGCACGACTTTTTGTCTTCCGGTATTCAGCCGAATCTTTTGCGAAGGATTCGGGGGTTCGGCCGAATCCAAAATAGTGCATTCAGTTTATCCCTAATCCCTATGTTTGTTAGAGGAAATGGTTGTTTGACAAATATCCAATTTTTTATGCGGGCTTTTGTTATTCTGTAATGTTTACTAGTTGGTTGTAACTATTCTAAGAAATTGTGCCATATATTATCTATCAAGATGTTATTTGATAGATGCATCACATTGGGGGCTCCATGCTTTAGACCCTGTATTTAGCTGAGATGGTCCTGTGCAAGAGCTGCAATCAATGAGCTTTTTATGCTTTTATATACTCTTATGGGATCATCGCCAATCCCAGGCCTCTTTAGTGTTCTTTCACTAGATGGTTCAATTTCTTTGAAACAACTGTAGCAAAAGCAATAGCTCTGGATGCACACCTAATTACATACAAAACTCAATTAGCAGGTTTCAGACTGATGCAAGATGTATTTATCTTTGTAAAAGGGTTTCAAAGAGAATAAGTTTATAATATATGAAAAATCCAAGGACAATAAGTAAAAAGTATGAGACAATGGAAATTAAGTGTTCAATAATGAATGGTTCCTTCGAGCACAACCTTATTAGACTAATAATATGATTTAGACTTCTCCATTCCTATAACACATACTGTACTTGGATAATAGCCAAGCAAATTTCTTTGAATGGATTTGAACTGGGAACTTCACTGCTCATTGGCTTGTCTTCCTTACCTGTAATCTTAGGAGGTTATCTGCACTTCCCAGATATTACACAGCAATGTTCACATCACTTGTATGCTGCTCTGATCCAGGCTGGTCCCCACAGCATTCACCTCAGATGCAGTATGGTTAGGAGTCTTTACAGACCTATGTAGTAATCAGTAATCAAAAGTCAGTAATAGCACAAACAAAATGAACTTTAATAACGCACAAACTTCACATTGTCATTGGTTATTCTGAAACATTAGTGGGATTCATAATAGTGGCGTTATGAACGACAATATAACACAATTAATGCCACATTCACAAAACTGAAGTGAGGCGTATGTGACCATTACATTCTTTTCCTATCAATCCTACTTTTTTCCATTTTTACTCTATAAATTGTGAATCATCTCCCTGCCCCTTCTAAGTATCTCTAGTCAGGGTCACCTGGTTGTTTTCCTCCTCTGATTTTATCTCTGGTTGACCTGCTCGCCGTTTTCCGAACTTGGGGGCCAGCAAAAGTTTAGTGATGGTTAGAGTCAGGCCTTGTGCTGAACATACTTTTTTGCCTATTGTTTTTATCAAAAAAGATCTATGGATTTTATTATTGTTTAGCTAAACAGGGCAAACAGGGAAACTGAAGCCACTCCATGTTATTTGATTATCTGACCATCGACCAGAGCTCAGATAAACAGAAGTGCAATATGCTGAGCTCTGGTAATGTAATTATCTACCTTGCAAGGGACAAACATGGAGTAGCTGCAGTTTCCCTGTTTGCAGTGTTTAGCTCCAGAAATAACAAAAAACACACATTTTTTTTTAAATTGAAACAATATGGAAAAGTATGTTCAGCACAGGCTGTATTAATTAAACGCTTGTCGAAATGGGGGAACTAATGTAAACTGCCACTTTACAAGAAACAGCAAATGCAGACCATAAAAAGATAACCTGTCATGTATGAGAAATGGCAGCTTAACAATATCTTGCGTGTGTGTGTGTGTATATTTATATAAATATATATATCATATACAGTATATAATGTCCTGCAGGAGCATATCCGAGGAAGCTTTTTTTATGGTGCTAAACACTGCATATCATTTTCAGTTTAGTAACTTCCCTGCAGCTCTCTACCCGCCACAGGAAACCCTCTAATGCTGTTCTCTTGCCTAGTGATTTAAAAGGTGCATACAAGGCTGGGCGGACTGTTTACAGAAAGTCTCCTTTTGTGGTCTATTTAGGAAGAGTGTGGCTTCAGAGCCTGGTTCAGTAGAAAGCAAGATTGCTCTGAGCTGTATCCTGGGTAAAATAATACTTTTTATGCAGTCAGCACTGGTAAGCAATTAAACAGTGCATCAAAAAGTATTACATATTTTCTTTGTGCCCACATTCACATATATAAGGGTTCAAATGAACACTCTACAGATCAATTGCTGAGCTTTTTTTAGCATGACACATAGGGCAGATTTATAAAAATGTGAGATTAGACCTTTACCACTGAAAAAAACACCCACTTTCTATTCATTCCTATGGGATGTGCAAAAACAAATGTATCAATGGGTGAAAATTAGAGTTCACCATTTGATTAATGTGATTTTAAAAATCCCATAGGAATGAATTGAAAGTGGGTGAGTTTTTCTGTGTTAAACTCTAATCTCACATTTTGATAAAACTGTCCCACAGTTTCCTGTGTTCTGTAAACAGAACATTAAAGCTAGAATGCTTCACACATAACACGTCAAAATAGTATCCTTCAATGCCCAAAATAAATTCTAAAATGCAAGTCTGCTTAGACAAAAAGCTGCACCTTTTTTATTTTATTATACCTCCCAACTGTCCCGTTTTTAGACCCAGTCCCTCATTTGTACTGGAAAGTGTTGTTTTTCTCTGCACTGAACAGTCAGAAACCCCCCCCCCGAGTTTCTAACTTAATTGGCTTTTGGCAGAGAGCCCAGAACAGCCACAACAGAAGATAAGATACATTTGTAACAATTTCTACATAAGCAAATAAGTAATTGTAACAATATAAGATAACAGGTCCCTTGGGAGAAGTTAGACTCACAGCTTAAAGGGCAATTCACCTTCATTAGCAAAACTGTAATAACTAAATAACAACACAGAAATATGTTCAAACTTTCATAACCTGCCAAATTTTGTAAAATGATCATGGTAATTAGGGGGTGTGGCCACAAAAACGGGCGTGGTTAAAGAACATATAGCCGCGTTACGTTCTACAACTTTTTCTGTCCCTCTTTTTATTTCCAAAATGTTGGGAGGTATGTTAGAATTCTATAAGAATTCAGTGGAGCTAAGTTATTACATTGAACCATGCCTACTATAGGCAACTTCCATGGTATGATTTAACACCTATGGTGGCATAGTAATGTTGTAATGTAAGGGTTTGCTTATTCAGGTTCTTTAGGACAGAAACAACAATTATAACTTACAGTAGAACCTCCATTTTAAGTTTTTCAGGGGACCAGAAAAAATGGTGTAAAAATCCAGGAAAATGTACAATCAGGGAAATGTATTATGCATAATATATAGGTGGAACCACAAAACAACAATTTAAAATGAGGGAAAACTATGGTGCTTGACTCCTAAAACAATGTAGCAAATTCCAGAGAACTCACTTCTGCTATATTGATTCAAGAGTCAGAACCAGAGAAAACAATAAACAAATCTGTCCCATGTGAGCAGTCACAGGCAGATATGGTGCATTATTCAAGATCACTGGCCCAAGGTATTAGGTAAGTGATTGTAATCACTGGGGGTGCCTAACATTTGGCACCCCCCAGTGATTTAACCTTTCCTTCTCCTTTAAAGGAGAACTAACCCCCCCAATACGAAAAGCCCCTACCTACTACCCTAGAGAGGATCCCAACCTGTTCCCCCCCTGCATAGTTCATTACCCTTGAAAGTGTCCCAAATACATTGCTCATGTATGGGTGCAGAGTAAGCGCAGCAGAGCTCATGGGCGCCATCTTTTAGATCTTTGGTCTCCATCTGTAAGGAACACCATATTGGTGCATGCGTAGTTGGAGCAGTCTTACAGTTTGTAGCAACTGTGCAAGCGCCAAAAGTGCAGTGAATTGCCAAAGGGAAGGAAAACGACCCAAAGAAGACTGAAGATCTGGAAGATGCCGCCCATGAGCTCCACTGCACTTACTCTGCACCGATACGCGAGCAATGTATTTGGGGCACTTTCAAGGGTAATGAACTATGCAGGAGGGAAGCAGGGTGGGAGACTATCTAGGTAGTAGGTAGGGGCTTTTCTTATTGGGGGTTTAGTTCTCCTTTAAAGGAGAAGGAAAGGTTAAATCACTGGGGGTGCCAAAGTTTGGAGCCCCCAGTGATTACAAAGTGGTCACATACTGAATACCCAGGGCCAGTGCTCCTGTTAGCAGAATAATGCACCGTATGTGCCTGTGACTGCTCGCATGGGACAGATTTCAACCAGAAAATACTTTCTTACTTTTCAACTAAAATCCAAAGTTAATGACTGAGAATAATTTATCATGCTTTGTACATTTCTAACTGCCTTCCCTCACTAGGACTTATTTAGATAAATAACAGATATCTTAGGTAACATAATTCTAGCAGCTTTCCAAAATGCATTTATTCCACAGTTTCAATAGTTTTGAAGTGATTTGTACATCTAGTAGCAAGTCAAAGCAAAATTGTCTGTTCTCTGGTCCTGACTTTTAAAACAATGTAGCAGAAGTCAGCCCTCTTTCACATCTGTTATTAGAAATAACATTTACAAATAACTTTAAGGCCATTAGATATTTTAAATAGAGATTATATATATATATATATATATATATATATATATATATATATATATATATATATATATATATATATATATATATATATATATATATATATATATATAGGAAAATTACCTAAAAATAGTCTCTCATTATTTGAAAAAACACAATATGTTTTTGGGTGGAACTAGTTTAACATTTGTTATATATGCAAGGTTCTCTAGTCCCAGATAGTAGCAATTACAATAAGATCCTGCCTCTAGGACATGCTTGTGAATATCTGAAATAACATGCTGAGCTTTTCCAAATAATCTCACTGAAATCAGCAGCCGCAGCACAGCACTGACCCTCTCACTGGATTAGAATGAAATACCCATAGCAACTGCATAACATCCCTGTGCCTATAAGCCACAATGTTCACCTTTCTAGGTGCCCACACCTTCCAGGGTTATGGCTAATGAAAGCACTGTTGTCTAGGACATTTCCTTGAAAACCTACCCAATGCAGTGTCCTAGGTACAGGTTCTTTGCCACCCCCTGTATACCTCATGCATATGTAACATACAATAAATAATTGAATAACGTAAGTCATTTTAGGAACCCAAAGACCATGTTGTGTGCAGCAGTTACCTTAGTACCCTTTTGTGTCTGCTCCCACACACCGCATCCCCAGCACCGTCCTTTGCTTGAGGAGACAGTTGCCAAGTACTTTCTTGACAGACAAGGCACCCAGCCAATAAAAATAGCTGCCAGGCAAATCTCCTCCAAACAGCTATCCTGCTGCTTCCAGATGGGCGGAGACTAATGCTTATAACCAGGTAGTGCAAATAGACCTTGTAGCTTGAAACCTCGAATTCTATTGGCTTTTCCTCACAATGCATCTGATTGGATGTCTCATCTCCCCTATCCTATTCGATGTGAAGCTGTGTGTTTAGATATTATAGTGTGTGTGTTGATCGGCAACGTAAGGAGTGGAGTAGAAGCTATGCTAGTGAGGCACAATAAGGGGCTTTAGTTTAGAAGTGAGTTATCACATTAGAAAGGCTAAAGGCAAGGGGGGCTGGAGGGAGTGGTGCCCTGGAAGAACAATGAGGCAAGGACAGTGTTAAAAGCAAGTGGGAATCAAGCTTAATTAGAGGCGTAGTAATGCTGGCTTTATTATTAACCTGCTTATTTTAAAAAAAAAGGAGGGAGCCATAGCAAGAGAGGATCGCTTAACATGTAGAAATAGGAAGGTCATAAGTATACTTGGCTTCAGAGAGACAGAAGAAAGCACAAGGAAATTTGCAGCAGGGAATGATAAGAGAAAGGAAACTGTTTCACTGCAGCCTCAGCCCTAAGTCCCTTCCAGGCTACCTCAGTAATGAATCTCTTGCTTTGAGTCAGTCTCTTCTAAAATGCTGAGCATGCACCTATACTCCCTGCCCTTGACTCATAGCCTTTTTTGATTAGTGGAGTATGAGGTGATATTTGTCCCAAATACATTCTGTGTACAAAAATATCCCTAGTACACAGAATGCATGTCTTGGTACATAAGGATATGTGACATATACACAGATAAAAAAATATACAATTAACCCAGCATCGGACTGGGGGCCTTGGGCCCACCGGGCCACTATTTCAGGGGCCCCCACACCCCCCATGTCACAAACCCCTTAGGCCTCCTCCTCAACCACCCCTGCAGCAACCCACCTCCCTCCTGTTGTGTTCCATTCTATTGGTTCCACAATTGGTCCCTCGCAGCAGCAAACAGCTTAGGCTCCAACCGCAAACAACCCCCACCACGTACAAACTGCACAAATCTTGAGAGGTCGAGGGAGCAGATCTGTGCACAAATACTTATGTACTCTAAGAGACATTCATTCTGTGTACTAGGGATATTTATGTATACAATGTAATTGGGACAAACGGCATCCCATAGCAGACTGTGCAGCAAGTTTCTCTTTATTGCTGCAACAGACAGCATTGATTCACGAGTCAGAACCACAGAAAACGATAAACAAATCTGTCCCATGTGATCAGTCACAGGCAGATACGGTGCATTATTCTGCTAACATGAGCACTGGCCCAGGGTATTAGGTAAGTTAATGTGATCATTGGGGGTGCCTAACATTTGGCACCCCCAGTGATTTAACCTTTCCTTCTCCTTTAAAGGAGACCTAAACCCCCCCCAATAAGAAAAGCCCCTACCTACTACCCTAGATAGTCTCCCACCCTGCTTCCCCCCTACAAATTTCATTACCCTTGAAAGTGTCCCAAATACATTGCTCATGTATGGGTGCAGAATAAGCGCAGCAGAGCTCATCGGTGCCATCTTCCGGATCTTCGGTCTTCATCTGTAAGGAACGCAGAATTGTCGCATGAGCGGTTGGAGCAGCCTTCCTGTTTGTAGCAACTGCTCATGCGCCAAAAGTGCAGTAGATTGCCAAAGGGAAGGAAGAGGACCCAAAGATCTGGAAGATGCTGACCATGAGCTAAGCTGCACTTACTCTGCACCGATACGTGAGCAATGTTTTTTGGACACTTTCAGGGGTAATGAATTATGGGGGGGGTTAAGCAGGGTGGGAGACTATCAAGGGTAGTATGTAGGGGCTTTTCTTATTGGGGGGGTTTAGTTCTCCTTTAAAGGAGAAAGAAAGGTTAAATCACTGGGAGGTGCCAAAAGTTAGGCACCCCCAGTGATTAAAATCACTTACCGGTACCTAATATCCTGGGCCAGTGCTCCTGTTAGCAAAATAATGCACAGTATCTGCCTATGACTGCTCACATGGGACGGATTTCAGCCAGAAAATACTTTCTTACTTTTCAAATAAAATCTAAAGTTAATGACTGAGAATAATTTATCATGCTGTGTACATTTTTAACTGTCTTCCCTCACTAGGACTCAGGGGCAGTCCAGACTGGCCAGGCGCCCCAGGCAACCAGACAGGCCGCGCAGCCCCCGCCACAGAGTACTGCGTCACGGCACATGCGCGCTGCCAGCCATGTCACTTTGCACGCCACCCTCCCCTATCTTAGGCACGAGCACAAAGAACAGGACTCCAGACCGGACTGGGGTAGGCAGCAGTTAAAGGAACGTGCCTACCCCTAGTCCCGGCCCTGCTAGGACTAGGACATATAAATGAATAACAGATATCTTAGTTAATATAATTCTAGCAGCTTTCCAAAATGCATTTATTCCACAGTTTCAATAGTTTTGAAGCTATTTGTACTTCTAGTAGCAAGTCAAAGCAAAATGTTCTGTTCTCTGGTCCTGACTTTTAAAACAATGTGTCTGTTTTTGGGTGGAACCAGTTTAACATTTGTTGTATATGCAAGGTTCTCTAGTCCAGTAGCAATTACAATAAGATCCTGCCTCTAGGACATGCTTATGAATATCTGAAATAACGTGCTGAGCTTTTCTATATAATCTCACTAAAATCATCAGCCGCTGCACAGCGCTGACCCTCTCACTGGATTAGAATGAAATACCCATAGCAACTGCATGGCATCCCTGAGCCTATAAGCTACGATATTCACCTTTCTAGGTGCCCACACCTTCCAGGGTTATGGCTAATGAGAGCACTGTCATCTAGGGCATTTTCTTGATAACCTACCCAATGCAGTGTCCTAGGTACAGGTTCTTTGCCACCCCCTGTATACCTCATGCATATGTAACATACAATACTATCAGTACCATTTTGTGCCTGCTCCTACGTCGCATCCCCAGCACCGTCCTTTGCTTGAGGAGACAGTTGCCAAGTACTTTATCGACAGACAACGTGCCAAGCCAATAAAAATAGCTGCCAGCGATTCGCCTCCAAACATCTATCGTGCTGCTTCCAGATGGGCGGAGACTAATGCTTATAACCAGGTAGTGCAAATAGACCTTGTAGCCTGAGACCTCAAATTCTATTGGCCTTTCCTCACAATGCATCTGATTGGATGTTTCATCTCCCCTATCCTATTTGCTGTGAAGCTGTGTGTTTAGTTAATATAGTGTGTGTGTGTGTGTGTGTGTGTGTGTGTGTGTTGATTGGCAACGTGAGGAGTTTAATATGGAGTAGAAGCTATGCTAGTGAGGTTGAGGCACAATAAGGGGCTTTCGTTTAGAAGTGAGTTATCACATTAGAAAGGCTAAAGGCAAGGGGGGCTGGAGGGAGTGGTGCCCTGGAAGAACAATGAGGCAAGGACAGTGTTAAAATCAAGTGGGAATCAAGCTTAATAAGAGGCTAGTAATGCTGGCTTTATCATTAACCTGCTTGTTTTAAAAAAAGGTGGGAGCCGCAGCAAGAGAGGGCCCCTTAACATGCAGAAATACGAAGGTCATAAGTATACTTGGCTTCAGAGAGCCAGATGAAAGCACAAGGAGGATTGAAGCAGGGAATGATAAGAGAAAGGAAACAGTTTCACTGCAGCCTCAGCCCTTGGTCCCTTCCAGGCTACCTCAGTAATGAATCTCTTGCTTTGAGTCAGTCTCTTCTAAACTGCTAAGCATGCACCTATACTCCCTGACTCATAGCCTTTTTCGATTAGTAGAGTATGGGGTGCCATTTGTCCCAAATACATTCTGTATGCAAAAATATCCCTAGTACACAGAATACATGTCTCAGTACATAAGAATTTGTGACCATATACACAGATATAAAAATATATAATTGACCCAGCATCGGACTAGGGGACTTGGGCCCACTGGGCTGCTATTTCAGGGGCCCCCACATCCCCCGTGCCCCCAAGTCACAAACACCTTGGGCCTCTGCCCCAACCACCTCTACAGCAACCCACCCCCCTCCCGGGGGTGTTCCACTGTATTGATGCCGCAATTGGGCCCACGCAGCCCCAGCCGCAAACCCCTTGGGCCCCAATTGCAACCAAGCCCCCTGGGACCCCCCCCCACCATGTGCCAGGGTATTAGGTAAGTGATTGTAATCACTGGGGGTATGTAACATTTGGCACCCCCCAGTGATTTAACCTTTCCTTCTCCTTTAAAGGACAACTAAACCCCCAATAATAAAAGCCCATACCTACTACCCTAGATAGTCTCCCCACCCTGCTTCCCCCCTGAATAATTTATTACCCTTGAAAGTGTCCCAAATACATTGCTAACGTATCAGTACAGAGTAAAGGTAGGACTCCACGATTCATTATCCTTGAAAGTGACCCAAATAAATTGGTCACGTATCGGTGCAGAGTAAGTGCAGCGACAAAAATAAGGTAAGAGATGGAATTGTCGCATGGTGTCGCAGCGTTGATCCGAAGAGACACGACTGTTGGATGCAGAGGCTGCACGCTGCATCCGACAGTCGCGTTGGATCAACGATGCGACACCATGCAACAATTCTATCTCTTACCTTATTTTTGTGGCATGCGTTTTGTCGCAGCGCTTCTCATCGCAACAAAATTGTTCATGGAGTCCTACCCTTAGTGCAGTGGAGCTCATGGGCGCCATCTTCTGGATCTTCGGTGTTCATCTGTAAGGAATGCTGTATTGGCGCATGCACAGGTGGAGCAGTCTTCCAGTTTGTAGCAACTGCATATGCACTAAAAGTGCAGTGAATTGCCAAAGGGAAGGAAGAGGACCCGAAGAAGACTGAAGATCTGGAAGATGGCATCCATGAGCTCTGCTGCACTTACTCTGCACCGATACACGAGCAATTTACTTGGGACGCTTTCATGGGTAATGATCTATTTAGGGGGGAAGCAGGGTGGGGAGACTATCTAGGGTAGTAGGTAGGGGCTTTTCTTATTGGGGGTTTAGTTCTCCTTTAAAGGAGAAGGAAAGGTTATATCACTGGGGGTGCCAAAGTTAGGCACTCCCAGTGATTACAAAGTGGTCACATACTGAATACCCAGGGCCAGTGCTCCTGTTAGCAGAATAATGCACGGTATGTGCCTGTGACTGCTCACATGGGACAGATTTCAGCCAGAAAACACTTTCTTACTTTTCAACTAAAATCCAAAGTTAATGACTGAGAATAATTTATCATGCTTTGTACATTTCTAACCGTCTTCCCTCACTGGGACTTATATAAATGAATAACAGATATCTTAGGTAATATATTTCTAGCAGCAAAATGGATTTTTTCCACAGTTTCAATAGTTTTGAAGTTAAAGCAAAATTGTCTGTTCTCTGGTCCTGACTTTTAAAACAATGTAGCAGAAATCAGCCCTCTTTCACATCTGTTAATAGCAATTAAATTTACAAATAACTTTAAGGCCATTAGATATTTTAAATTGATATATATTGGACAATTGCCTTAAATTGTCCAATATATATCAATTTAAAATATCTAAGGCAATTGTCCAGATATTGGACAATTGCCTTAAATACAGTCTCTTTCATTATTTGAAAAAACACAATCTGTTTTTGGGTGGAAGCAGTTTAACATTTGTTGTATATGCAAGGTTCTCAAGTCCCAGATAGTAGCAATTACAGAAAGATCTTGACTTTAGGACATGCTTGTGAATATCTGAAATAACATGCTTAGTTTTTCCAAATAATCTCACTTAACACAGCCGCTGCACAGCACTGACCCTCTCACTGGATTAGAATGAAATACCGATAGCAACTGCATAACATCCCTGTGCCTATAAGCTACGATATTCACCTTTCTAGGTGCCCACACCTTCCAGGGTTAAGGCTAATGAGAGCACTGTCGTCTAGGGCATTTCCTTGAAAACCTACCCAATGCAGTGTCCTAGGTACAGGTTCTTTGCCACCCCCTGTATTCCCCATGCATATGTAATATACAATAAATAATTGAATAACGTAAGTCATTTTAGGAACCCAGAGCACCATGTTGTGTGCAGCAGTTACCTTAGTACCCTTTTGTGTCTGCTCCCACACACTGCATCCCCGGCACCGTCCTTTGCTTGAGGAGACAGTTGCCAAGTACTTTCTTGACAGACGACTTGCCCAGCCAATTAAAATAGCTGCCAGGCAATTCTCCTCCAAACATCTATCGTGCAGCTTCCAGATGGGCGGAGACTAATGCTTATAACCAGGTAGTGCAAATAGACCTTGTAGCTTTAGACCTCAAATTCTATTGGCCTTTCCTAACAATGCATCTGATTGGATGTCTCATCTCCCCTATCCTATTGGCTGTGAAGCTATGTGTTTAGATATTATAGTGTGTGTTGATCTGCAACGTAAGGAGTTTAATATGGAGTAGAAGCTATGCTAATGAGGCTGAGGCACAATAAGGGGCTTTCGTTTAGAAGCGAGTTATCACATTAGAAAGGCTAAAGGCAAGGGGAGCTGGAGGGTGCCCTGGAAGAACAATGAGGCAAGGGACAGTGTTAAAATCAAGTGGGAATCAAGCTAAAAATAAAAGGCGTAGTAATGCTGGCTTTATCATTCACCTGCTTGTTTTAAAAAAAGGAGGGATCCGCAGCAAGAGAGGATCCCTTAACATGCAGAAATAGGAAGGTCATAGGTATACTTGGCTTCAGAGAGCCAGAAGAAAGCACAAGGAAATTTGCAGCAGGGAATGATAAGAGAAAGGAAACTGTTTCACTGCAGCCTCAGCCCTTGGTCCCGTACAGGCTACCTCAGTAATGCATCTCTTGCTTTGAGTCAGTCTCTTCTAAACTGCTGAGCATGCAGCTATACTCCCTGCCCTTGACTCATAGCCTTTTTTGATTAGTAGATTATGAGGTGATATTTGTCCCAAATACATTCTGTGTACAAAAATATCCCTAGTACACAGAATGCATGGTACATAAGAATTTGCCCCCGAAACGTTGTGCAAACTATGACACAATAAACACTTAGGGGTTTACCCCATGTTGCAAGTATTCCTGTGTGCCGATCCCTCCTTGTTCTGCTTTACATTGGAAATCGTGGGAGTGCCGTCTCCCCAGAGGATAGTGCACCAGGCTACTGATAAGGGAAGGCAAGGTTGTGCGCTCACACCGTGTTCCACATAAGAATTTGTTACCATATACACAGATATAAAAATATACAATTGACCCAGCGTCGGACTGGGGGCCTTGGACCCACCGGGCCATTATTTGAGGGGCACCCATACTACCCATGCCCCCAGTCACAAGCCTCCACCCCAACCACCCCTGCAGCAGCCCACCGCATTCCAGTGTGTTCCATTCTATTGGTGCCCAATTGGGCCCACACAGCCCCAGCCTCAAGCCCCTTGGGGCCCAACCGCAACCACCCCCCAGGACCTCCCCACCATGTATTTTACTAATCTTGCGGAAGTGAATGGGCCCACGCTGCACAAATCTTGAGAGAGGGAGTGGATCTGGGCACAAATACTTATGTACCCTAAAAGACATTCATTCTGTGTACTAGGGATATTTTTTTATACAGAATGTATTTGGGACAAACGGCACCCCTTAGCAGAGTGTGCAGCATGTTTCTCTTTATTGCTGCAACAGACATCATTTTCTGTACAGTTCTTGTAGGCTCTGATGGGTATATGGTGATTACCCACCACTTAATACTTTGGACCCACAAAGCAGCAAAGGGCAAGCGCTGATGGTGCACCAGAGTGTTTCAGATTCACTGGTTGTTCTGAAATACAACCGCAAATAAGTGAATATTCTGCAAAACATTTGGAACAAGCAACACTATCACAGGTACTGCTGCACATATATTTGAGGAAAAACCCTCTACCCTTTCAAAAAATATAGATACAGCATCACCAAATTGGTGGTGAGTTTCTATAGGAATCTTCTCAAACAACTTTATTAACGTATTTCTCAATTTATTGAAATATTCAAGATTTTCGACCTCATTGAAAATAAATGGAACAAGTTTTTTTCCATGAAAACCGTAACCAAGAATATTCTGTTTAAGTTTTGCAGTATTTTTTTTCTTGACCATGAATTTTGATAAATCAGCCTCCCTGTAACAAGGTAACCTGATTCTAGCAGTGAGGTGTACCATCAAATCAAAAGGAGTAGAAAAGGAGATAGTGGAGTGTGAAAGAAACCTGCATTCAATTCCATTTTTGATATAAAGCAAAACTACAATGAACGCAGATTATATAACAGGAATGTTTGCTTTAACAAAGGAGTGTATTCATTGTGGGTCTGTACACATCTTTGTGGCTATTAGCTACCCATTCAGATTAGTGTATTCACCTACTGTTCCTATGAACCTCTATATGGTACAGTGGCCAGTAATCATGGATAGGTAAGAAAGTATATTTGAGACGCTATGCAGTGGCAATACAAGTATGGCAATCTCATAATAACCAATCTGTAGTGATAGTACATTTTGTGCAAGTTAGGGGCACTTAGCTAACCGTGCCCCCAGTAAGCAAGGCTAGTTACATAAATGTCCACAAAATTGTATAAAAATAAAGTGTACAAAGCAGTGGTAAAAGGCTAGCCTTTTATTACACCAAACTGTATTTAAAGACCTTAAGAAGCAAATCGCCTTGTAGTGTGGGTGAACTGAAAAAAAGAAATGAATGTGTGGAGAGGTAAGAGAAAAAAATGAAAGCAGTCATAATGCTGGTAGTATGTCTAAATTAAAAACAATGGTGACTAGAAATAGCAGCCTAGATTAGAGTGAGACTATGCTATGTAGAAAACAGAAATGAGACAAGGATCAATATATACACCAGAATAGAAACATGTAAAGTACATGTAACGAACCTACATATTTTTGAAGATATACAGGTATGGGACCTGATATCCAGGATGCTCAGGACCTGGGGCTTTCCGGGTAAGGGATATTTCGATAACTTGGATATTATATCTTGTCTACTAAAAAATAATTTAATCATTCATTCAATCATTTAATATTTTTATTTTGGGGTTCAGTTGCCCTTTAATTAAACCCAATATGATTGTTTTGCTTCCAATAAGGATTAATTATATTATAGTTTGGATCAAGTACAATGTAGTGTTTTATTACTACAGAGAAATAGGGAATTCAGTGCATCCCTAAAGGTAAACATTTTATAATGTAAGAGCTATAATGAATAGGCACAGTTTCATGTCATGCATCTGTTCATATTCCTGTTGATTATCAGTTTGTCCTGATAATTTAATGAAATTGTGGGGAAGCTATCTATTGGTGTGGATGTGCGCTACAGGCATGTAGGATGGTGCTCCTATCAGTCAGTGTAAACAGAGTATTGCTAATGTATACAGCTGATAAACAGACACACACAAACTGTATGGTAAGAGGACCAGGCTGACAGCTGTCACTCCAACTGGTTCTGTCACATGACCTCACTAAGGCGCTTTACAGCACTGGTACATTTTCGTGAAACGCTGCTATAAAATCACTTTCTGGGCATGCGCAGCAACAGTCAGTTTTCACAACAGAAGCAGACCACACAGTCTCTTCTGCGTTCGCGTTGCCCTTTTTTTTTTTTTTTTTTTTTTTTAGGAGACATGATCACGATTTGCGCATAATCTTGCCCTTACGTGGGCGGTTCTTTCAAGCCGCCCAGTATTATGCGCCTGCGCAATGACTGCTTGGTCCGGCTACTAACTTCCTGGTTCGGTATCTTCTGTTTGTCTGAAATGACAGAAGGCTCTGCGGAGCCACCGCCCTGCCCCGGGGCTCGGCGCCGTCGGTTACTTCTCTCTCTACCAAACGTGTTTCCAGGAAGAACTCGTGCTGCTCCGGAGCCATCCGTGCCATCGCCGCCTCCCTCCCCTCCACCGCCGCCGCCGGTCTCAGTGCCCCCACCGCCTTCATCACCTGGCGGCTCTGAGTCCCTTATTGAGTGTCCTTTATGTCTGGTCCGCCAGCCTCCAGAAGAAATTCCCGAGCTGCTGAGCTGCAGACATCGCTCATGTCTGCGCTGCCTCCGCCAGTACCTCCGCATTGAGATCTGCGAGAGCCGTGTCAATCTGCGCTGCCCAGAATGTGCCGAGCGCCTCAGCCCACAGCATGTCCGTGCCATTCTGCGCGACCCCTTGCTCACCCGCAAGTACGAGGAGTTCCTTCTCCGCCGCTGCCTGGCTGCCGATCCGGACTGCAGATGGTGCCCAGCCCCAGACTGCGGGTGAGAATTGATTGAAAAGATGGGCTAATAGGGTTGTTTTTGTTAGCGTGAGTAGGAAAGAGCAGTATTTGTTACATGAGAATGGAACAGATCCTCCCAGGGGGGTTACATGTAATGTATATTGGGGCCATTAGTGTTGGGAGTCAAGAAAAACAATATTTCGTTTCAGTGTCTGACAGGAGGCTCCAGATTTAATCCATCTATATATTATGCATAATACTTGTTCTAGGGTTGCCGTCTGGCCGGTAAAAATGATGGTTGATCCCAATGTTATTAATAATGATAAATGATAAATATATAGGAAGGTCGGTATTTTATTCTGGAAAAGATGGCAACCCCAGCTAGCGCAGAGAGTGAAAAGCCGAATTTCCGGTTTAAAAACCAGAAATTCGGCTCTTAAAGTTACCAGGAGCGGCTTTTTGACGCCCCTGGTAACTTCTGGGGAGCTGCGGTCTGAGGGACACCTTGCCTCATGGCAGAAACGCCCTTGTATATGTTATACACACAATAATATTATTGGACAATTTGCGTCTGAGCATTGCTTTATGAATTCTGTTGCACAAGGCATGGAATATCTGAATGTTCAATATTTGGACTTCATATCTGTGCGACAGGCATACATATGACTCCCAAAGGGATGTGTGGGGAGGGAATTGCCCAACGTGAAGGTGGCAGGTGTAGCACCTACTGCTGTGTTCCTAATGAGGTTTATTTGTGCAGCTAATTGGCTGAAGGAGCGAATGAGATTTTGCCAACATTTATTTCTGAACAAACCTTATACTGATTGTTCCCTTGTATAGCTATCATTGTGATAAAATGACTTTTAGGGTTGCCAGAAGGATAGCCCCCTCCTCCGGACAATAACACTAGCCTTCCTTTCTGTCCTAATCATTACAATGGCATCAAATGTCATGTTTACCAGCCAGTTGACAACCTAAGATACTAGCAAACATTTTGGGATTCTGTACAAATAAATGGTTGTCGTCCCATGTGACAAGTTTAGCAGACCACTTGTGTGCTCCATGGGCAAATATACTGCCTGGACTTCCCTGGAGTGGCAGTGTGTGAGAGGTCCCTACTGTAATAGAAAACAGGGGCCCATGGTTTGCTTGGCCCTCTACAGCAGCCTCCACTCACCCGTCTCACTGATGGCAGCCTGATGGTGCTACACTGGTTATACATATAAATGATGATATGTTTGCATTTCAACTTAAAAGTAGCTCTTTAGTATGACGTAGACAGTAAACTGTTTTATTAGACAATGTAAAATTGTTGCATGATTTTTTTTCTTTATTTACTTACTGCTATCCGATTGTTAGGTCTTACCCTAGACACCAGACATCACTTTGAAAAGCTGAGAATAAGATGATTTGGTCTCCAGTAAATATTTTAAAATGGAAGTGTGAAAGACCATAGTTAAATGAATTGTTCATTATAAAAATAAAAACTGGGTAAATGGCTGTGCAAAAAAAAAAAATGTTTTTCTAATATAGTTATTTAGGCTAAAATGTAATGTATGGAGTGACTGGATGTGTAACATAACATAACAGAACACAACTTCTTGCTTTCCACTGGTTAGTTACCCTGGTTACCAGGCAGTAACCAATCAGTGAATTGAGGGGGGGGCACATGGTCCATAACTGTTGCTTTTGAATCTGAGCTGAATGCTGAGGATCAATTACAAACTCACTGAACAGTAATATCCCATGTTGCCCCCCTTCAAGTTGCTGACTAGCTCAGAGTTAGAGCTGAAAAGCAGGAAGTAGTGTTTTGGCTATTATGTTAGACATCCAGACTGTTGCACAGTCTATCTATTTACCCAGTTTTTATTTTTACACTGAACTGTTCCTTATGTGCATGTGTCTATATTAACCAATGAGTATGTAGTATTGATCAGTATACTACCAGCTAGAAAATGGAAGATCTTACTTGTTGCAGGAACAACTGCAGTTTGGTGTAGTTTAGCACATGTTTTAGCAAATCAGAGTAGGAAGCCAATAAATAAGCATGTCAACATGTAAAAAATGAGAAGTAATTTAAAATGGCTTAGAACAGGACCATGTTTAACATACTAAATTTAATGTGAAGTTCCCCTTTAAATTTAAGTTTGTCTTTTGGTCCAACATACAAGGTACTACTTTTGGAATGCAGAGTTCCATAAAGCTTTTGGTTTTGACTTTTATTTCTTATATTAATATATGTATCCATAAAGCTTGGGACCTGGGGTTTTCCAGATAAGGGATAATTCCATAATTTGGTTAGCCAAATAATTTGCACTTTAAATAAACCCAATTGTATTGTTTTGCCTCCAATAAGGATTAATTATATCTTAGTTTGGATCAAGTAGAAGGAAGCAGAAGGCACTGTTTTATGCTGTTTTTATTATTACAGAGAAAACCCAAAAATGTAAAATTTTGGGTTATTTGGATAAAATTGAGTCTATGGGAGATGGCCGTCCTGTAATTCAGATAACAGCTCCCATGCCTGTACTAGACAGGTGGTTTCTAACTTGCATTATTAAATTATTTATTATAATTATTTATCAGCTTGGCTTGTGGGGGCTTTCATCTCAACAACTGGTTGTTGTTTGGCAGCCCTAACAGTAGTCTACGGCAGTGTTTTGGGGGTGACCAAAGCAGGCACACCATGTTGAACTGCATAACCAGCTTATCTGATTTTTATTTATTTTTTTTTAAATATTTTTTTCAGTTATGCTGTGATAGCTTATGGTTGCGCCAGTTGCCCTAAACTGACCTGTGAAAGAGAAGGCTGTCGGACCGAATTCTGTTACCACTGCAAACATGTATGGCACCCGAATCAAACGTGTGACATGGCACGACAGCAACGTGCACCATCACTTGGAGTGCGCAGAAAGCACCCTTCTGGGATCAGCTATGGGCAGGAGTCTGGATCAGGTATGTATTGATATGAAAACATTGTGTTCAGTTTTGACTCTGTACAGTAGTACATGGTCCGAATCAGTGACCTTACAATAGAGAACACTGAATTAGTCATACTTCTAGTCTAGTTGAAGGGTTGAGGTGCAGTCTTCACTGGCCATGCTTCATCTTTAGAATTGATATTCTTTCCTGGTGCACTTGACCACCATTTGTATTTGAATGTACGTGATATCTAACCAAATCTCTCACCTGTGAGGTGTTTTAATTTTTTTGTAGCCATGTGTATCTGTAATTTACAGATTAACATAGAATATGACCTGTTATCATCATTCATTTTATAAAGTCTGCAAGTTATGCAGTATTAACAAAAATTAATTACAATAGGTTTACAAAGTAAAAAAAAGGATTGCATAGCCCTCCTCATAGTTTATAACATAAAGAGGGGTTTGATAGGTCATTTTAGTAAACAAGACATGTGAAGATTTGTATCTTTTTATTCACCTCTAGCTGATGACATGAAATCCTGCCCCAGATGCAGTGCTTATATCATTAAGATGAATGATGGGAGCTGTAACCACATGACCTGCTCTGTATGTGGCTGTGAATTTTGTTGGCTGTGCATGAAAGAAATCTCTGACTTGCATTACCTAAGGTGAGTGTGTGTGTGTGTGTGTGTATGTATGTATGTATATATATGTCTATATGTGTATGTATATGTATATATATATATATATATATATATATATATATATATATATATATATATATTCCTCTCATGTTTTTTCTCAAAAGTCATTTGGGGCACACACTTCCCTTATTCAGCTCCACTGTACACTGAGACATATCTTGCACCTTTACAGTCCTTCCGGATGCACATTCTGGGGTAAAAAACCATGGAGCAGAAAAAAGAAGATAATCTGGCAGCTGAGCACACTGATTGGAGCTCCAGTTGGGATATCCTTGATTGCTGGTATTGCTATTCCTGCTATGGTCATTGGAATCCCTGTATATGTCGGCAGAAAGGTCCGTTCTGGAGAGCTTAACCTGACATTAATGATTAAAAGTGACTGGTATTACTTGGTATAGTGGACTTGACTATATGGGGTATATAATAAGTTGGTTACCTTTTATATGTAGATTCATGGCCGTTTTGAGAATAAGAAAACCTCCAGACACAAGAAGAACCTGGCGGTCACTGGTGGAGTTATTCTCTCTGTCATTGCATCTCCTGTGGTGGCAGCAGTCAGTGTTGGTGAGTGTCAGGATTACAAATACTATTTGTTTGTTATTCTTTGCTGTGTCTATAATGATGTTTTTTTACCCAGGGATTGGTGTGCCTATTATGCTGGCTTATGTGTATGGGGTGGTACCAGTTTCTCTTTGCCGAGGAGGAGGCTGTGGGGTCACTACAGCCAATGGCAAGGGAGTAAAGATTGACTTTGAGGAGGATGGACCAATAACAGGTAAGTTAACAAATGAATATGGATCATTTGAATTCCATTTTCTGAGGGCCATATGAATCTTGTGAATCTCTCCTTCAAGTTGCAGATGCGTGGCGAGCACTGAAGAACCCAAGTATTGGGGAGAGTAGTATGGAAGGTTTGACCAGTGTCTTGAGCACAAGTGGGAGTCCCACAGATGGACTAAGCGTTTTACAGGGAAATTACAGTGAGACTGCCAGCTTTGCAGCACTGGCTGGAGGCACACTAACAGGTGGCATGTTGAGTGGGGGCAGAGCAAAGTACTGCAGGTACTACATTTATTTCCTAGACGTTCCTTAAATAATACAATACATTCTTTACTTGAACAACAGATACCCTGTATTTCTTTAGATTGTGTTGTGAGATATAATGGGGCATGAAAACAGAAGGAAGTTATAATCATTGCTTTCCTATATCATGGATACCCATTTTTCCTGACAGCAGACCCCTTCTATTTATTTGAATACAATGTACTCTGCCAATGGCATACAATGGGCTGTCAGACAGATCCACGTGTCCTAGGTTCCCTCTAAGCAGTGCTCGTGCACATAAATTTGTTTGAAAACACAACTTTTTTTCCGTCCTGAGCACATCAATTTTAAAAATGCACACACAAGTTTAAAATGTGTGCACAAAAGATTTTTTTTTTTTGCACACATAGCAGAAGAGCAACATCTAGTACATTAACTTAAATGTGAACTATGCATTAAAGAAATTGTTCAGTATAAAATAAAAACTGAGTAAATAGCTGCACAAAATAAAAAATGTTTCTAATATAGTTAGCCACAAATGTAATATATAAAGGCTGGAGTGCATGTCTAACATACAGTTAGGCCCATAAATATTTGGACATAGACAACTTTTTTCAAATTTTGGTTCTGTGCATTACAACAATACATTTTAAATGAAACAACTCAGATGCAGTTGAACTGCAGACTTTCAGCTTTAATTCAGTGGGTTGAACAAAAAGATTGCATAAAAATGTGAGGAACTAAAGCCTTTTTTTAACACAAACACTTCATTTCAGGGGCTCAGAAGTAATTGGACAATTGACTCAATGGCTATTTCATGGGCAGGTGTGGGCAATTCCTTTGTTATGTCATTATCAATGAAGCAGGTAAAAGCCCTGCAGTTGATTTGAGGGAGGGGGTGCTTGTATGTGGAAGATTTTGCTGTGAACAGACAACATGCGGTCAAAGGAGTTCTCCATGCAGGTGAAACAAGCCATTCTTGAGCTGCAAAAACATAAAGAAAAACATCAGAGAAATTGCTACAATATTAGGAGTGGCAAAATCTACAATTTGGTACATGCTGAGAAAGAAAGACAGTACTGGGGAACCCAGCAATGCAAAAAGACCTGGACGTCCACGGAAGACAACAGTGGTGGATGATCGCAGAATCATTTCCATGGTGAAGAGAAACCCCTTCACAACAACCAAACAAGTGAACAACACTCTCCAGGAGGTAGGTGCATCAATATCCAAGTCTATCATTAAGAGAAGACTGCATGAAAGTAAATACAGATGGTGCACTGCAAGGTGAAAGCTAATCATAAGCATCAAGAATAAAAAGGCTGGATTGGATTTTGCTTAAAAAAACATCTAAAAAAGCCAACACAGTCGTGGAAAAAGTTCTTTGGACAGATGAAACCAAGATCAACCTCTACCAGAATGATGGCAAGAAAAAAGTATGGAGAAGGCGTGGAACAGCTCATGATCCAAAGCATACCACATCTCTATAAAACATGGCAGAAGCAGTGTGATGGCTTGGGAATGCATGGCTGCCAGTGGCACTGGGACACTAGTGTTTATCCATGATGTGACACAGGACAGAATCGGCCGAATGAATTCTGAGGTATTCAGAGACACACTGTCTGCTCAAATCCAGCTAAATGCAGTCAAACTGATTGGAAGGCGTTTCATAATTGCTGAAAACATACAGCCAAACCAACCCAGGAGTTTATAAAAGCAAAGAAGTGGAATATTCTTGAATGGCCAAGTCAGTCAAAGTCATGCATTTCACTTGTCGAAGTCTAAACTTCGGACAGAAAGTCCCACAAACAAACAGCAGCTGAAAGCCGCTGTAGTAAAGGCCTGGCAGAGCATTAAAAAGGAGGAAACCCAAAATCTGGTGATGTCCATGAGTTCAAGACTTTTTCAACCAAGTATTAGAAGTGAACATTTTATTTTCAGTTTTTTTAATTTATCCAATTACTTTTGAGCCCCTGAAATGTAGTGATTGTGTTAAAAAAGGCTTTAGTTCCTCACATTTTTATGCAATCTTTTTGTTTAACCCACTGAATTAAAGCTGAAAATCTGTAGTTCAACTGCATCTGAGTTGTTTCATTTAAAATTCATTGTGGTAATGTGCAGAACCAAAATTAGAAGAAAAAGTTGTCTGTTCAAATATTTAGATGGGATGCAACAAATCCACTATTTTGGATTCAGCCGAACACCCGAATCCATCGCAAAACATTTGGCAGAATACCGAACCAAATCCTTATTTGCATATGCAAATTAGAGGTAAGAAGGGGAAAACATTTTTTACTTCCTTGTTTTGTGACAAAAAATCACGCAATTTCCCACCGTCTCTAATTTGCATATGCAAATTCAGTTCGGCCGGGCAAAAGGATTCGGCCAAATCCCGAACCGAATCCTGGATTCGGTGCATCCCTAATATTTATGGACCTAACTAATAACCAGAATACTACTTCTTGCTTTTCAGTTCTCTTATTTTGCACTGGTTGGCTACCAGACAGTAACCAATCAATAACTTGAGGAGGGGCACATGGGTCATAACTGAATCTGCCCTGCATGCTGAGGATTAATTGCAAACTCATTGAACAGTTCTATGTGGCCCCTCTTCAAGTCGCTGACTAACAGTTAGAGAGCTGCAAAGCAGGAAGTTTTGTTCTCTTCTGTTATGTTAGACCTGCACTCCAGCCTTTATACACTACGTTTTTGACTAACTATATTAGAAACATTTTTTATTTTGCACAGCCTATCTATTAACCCAGTTTTTATTTTTACACTGAACTGTTCCTTTAAGGCAGGCAGAATTGGCAATGGGAGCATGGGGTCCATTGCCTGTGCATATCTGAATACTATAGCTTCCATTGTCAGTTCACTCTAGTTTTCATGAACTATCTCCATCTGGAATCTTATTTTTCCTATCACTATGTGCACATTGGCTTTTTTAAAAAGAACTACCATAAATTAAACTGCATTTATTGCTTTATGGCAAAATAAATAGTTGTGCTTTTTTTCCATAAATGAGGCATTCCTTGAATTGTACTTTAATGGTCTTTTGGCTGAATGTATTGTACTGATGTGCATCTCTAATAATATGTTGTGCTTTATCAGGCTGGAGGTGCAAGCAGATGTCCAGAAAGAGACTTGTCAAAAGGATTCTGTCAGTCTTGGAGCTGTGAGCGACAGCGCAAGTACCAGAGCAATGGCTGGATCCATCATCAGCTCATATAACCCACAGGAAAGGTAAGAGTTAAGCTCCCGATAAGCTGCTGACAGACTAAGCCTGTTATTGGGCATTGTGTGGAGCCCTCCGACGGGCTGAAATGAGATGTCAATTGGCCAGGTTTAAAAATCCTGTTGGGTCGAGAACCGCCAGGGGCGTAACTATAGAGGAAGCAGACCCTGTGGCTGCAGGGGGGCCCAGGAGGTATAGGGGCCCCATGAGGCCCTAATTCATATACAATTTCCATAAATATTGTAGAAATATGTCAACCTCTAAACATTTTGGGGGCCTGAAAAATAATTTGCTGTGGGGCCCAGTAATATCTTGTTACGCCACTGAGGACCGCATTGGTTCATTGATGCGATCCTTGGTCCGACTGCCCATATTCTCATTTCCTTGGGGCCCACAATCTGATCAGCCCAAAATCGCCCACTTCAAGGTGGGCATATCGGGAAGGAAACCACTGGTTTGGTGACCTTGCCAAACCTCTGCATGTATGGCCACCTTTAGTCCGCTTTACAAGCAATATCAATTGGTTGTTTCTGCTGCTGTTTAGAACGAGAATACTCTTCCTAGCTGTAAAAGGACCAGTAACACCAAAACTGGTGTGTTTTATTTATTTAGAAACACAACTATAGTTCATATTTTTGTGTAGCCATGGGGGGCAGCCATTCAAGTACAGGATACACAGTAGATGGCAAATAAGTTCTGAAGAATCCCATTGTATAGGACAGAGCTTTTCTGTTATTTGCTGTATCCTATGCTTTTTATAATTTTTTCAGCTTTGAATGGCTGACCCATGGGTACATAGTAGCTTGTTTATAAACTATAGTTGTGTTTCTAAAGCAAACACACCAGTTTTACCAAATATTTGCATTACTTTAAGGACAGCAGCCGACTGGGAGATTTGGTGCATAAATAATCGTGGGCGACAAATCTCCCCGTTGGCCACTGTCCTTAAACACTATAATTTTGTGGTGATACTGTTTCTTTAAAGGTGCAATGGTGATCTTGAATCTTACTATACTAATCTATATGTGTTATATAGAGCTGTAACTGACTGGCCATAATTTTTCCTTTGCTTGGTATTTGCTCAGATCACTGCTAATGAGTGAAATGACTGACCCTCTGTTTCTCCATTTCTAGTTTATATTTAGGCACCAAATTATGGTAATTTAAAATATAACATCCAATTTTTCTATGGCATAGAACAGATACTGCAATTTCCACTTTAAACTTTTATAAAAGAAATTATATGTAACTTATTGCTGTTATAAGTATGATAGGATCATTCCAGAACGAAATTAAAAGTCTGACGATTAGAAATGCTTGTACACTATCCCTATCCTCTGTCTAACCAGTCTTTTGTGTCCCTTAGAAAATTTTCTTTCCTGCAGCTTTCCAGCTGTTAATGACAAGTATTTCCATATTGTGAGATTTATTGAATGTATTAGAAACCTTTGGAACTATTACTGAATGGCTGATGCTTCATTGCTTTTATATTCCTATAACCTTATAAAGAAACAGGACAAAATATTGATAGAGGGGGCTTGTAGTGAAAATCTGAAACTCCCTGCTCCAGTTGAAGTGTGACATTTTATATCATTATTAATCATTCCTATTTCTCTGGTTTTAACCTAAGTAGACCCACAAATGAGAGTACGAGCACAAAAACAAGAAAAAGCTAAAGAGTAAATCACTTTGTTCTCTCCATTATTGTTTTGCTAATAATTAAATTGTCTTAAATTGTCTTTTTACACAAGTCATTGCAATTTGATGATAGTGAATGTGATGAAGTACATCTTCCAATACATACAGTATGTCTAGCTGTAATTTATTTAATTCCTACTCTCTAAGGGCCAAACTCCAAGGGAAACTTTGTAGGATCATATCATATTGACAAAATTCATCCTGAAGTTGGATGTAGTTACATGGGTTAAAATATAATGGGACTGAGAACTATAGCTGTTCTGAGTTTACCTTATGGTGGCCATAGAAGCACAGATAATATCATACGGAACAAATTTTCGGTGCGTGTATGGTGGGAAAAGGGCAGACCGATATCAGCAGAAGACTTGGATATCGGTCGGCTCATTGATCGTGCTGGACTGAAAATATCTGAAGATTCAGCTCTACACGTGTGTTGAAACGAACGATCTTTACTGGAAAGATCTTTTCCAAGAAAGATTGTAATTGTTACAGCTATGGCCACCTTTACAGCTGTGAGGGATCAGATTTTACAGCATACATCAAATTGCATGCTGTTGTGTGGCGTTGCTGGTGTTGCATGGCAAGATCAGATAAATTCTGACCCACAAAATCTGATCAAAATCTCTAGTGAAGTTAACACTTATTCTGGCTACAGTATATTCTACCCATTCTTATTTATTGCTTTTGCTTTTTCCACAGAGAGGTCAACAATATGGAAATACAGGTACATATAGAAGCCAAGCCATCACGATACCAGCTTATGAGTGAGAGTAGCACAGAGGAATCTTTACATGCTTCAGCTCCACTTGTTGAAAGTGAGGATGCTGAGGCTTGTAGGAACCAGGTAGCTGCCTGCGATATCACACTGGCACAACCTGAAAGCATTCGCAGTGACCTAGAAAGCTCTGATGCCCAATCAGATGATGTCCCAGACTTGGCTTCGGAAGAGTATGACTCTCCACACCTGTTTCCACCATCTCCTAGTAACGCCCTCCAGGAAAGCCCTCCGCATCGCATGTGTGCTCAAGAGGAGGGTCTCTGTGCCCATGAGGAAAGCCTTTCCAAAGTGGAAATTATTGAGCTGCGAGTATGAAGGAAACAAGAATGTTCAGTCCACAATAAAACCTTAGCTGAAAAAAAAAAAAATTGCCATAAATGTTTTTTTGTTTTTTTGCCAATGGAAATTATGCACTTTGCTATATGTGGACTCTTTTTCCTGCCAAATGCTACATCAGACATTTTACTCTTCCCTTATGTCCCCACACTGTGAATAGCCTATGTATCACTTAATTTATTTTAATTCAGTGTATAGATAAATGATGATTTTATGGAACATTTCTGGAGTCTAGGACAAGAGTTTTTTCTTTGTAAAGTATGATTGAGAAATAAAGCTGAATGGAAATCTTCTAAAATATACTAGAGCTTATATTTCAGGTAACTTCCACAAGCCTCAACACAAAGAGAATGCTTCTGGCACATCTACAGTTTTATTTATGGTCTAAACAATAAGAAGGCATGGACCAGCAACACCATAAATCCCTAGCTAGTTGGCTAAAGATGTCTAAAGCTGTTGTTTAGCAACAGCTGAGAAAATTTAGCTGAGCCTCTGTCCTAAGGGGATAGTGGTAAAGCGGGAAAAAAAATCAGAGCACAATAATAGATACTAGTAGCTGTGTTACATTGTAGGATTCTTAAAGAAATACTGTCACAGAGAAACTTTTTTTTCGTTTTGTTTGTTTGTTTTTCAAAATACAGCGGCAGAATCCTGTACTGAATTTCATCTTTCATAACGGAAAACCGTTAATTCAGAAATGTGATGTGAGACTTGACCTTTTCTTACTTTGCCAAGTGCCATTAGGGTGATGGCACTTAGGAAGATTTGTAGTCCGTGGTTAACTCGCTGTGCTGCTATGGGCATCAAATCTCCTGAAAAAGACTTTCTATAGTATAACCTTAGTATCGCCGAAAGTAAAACCTATTGCGTATGGAGATCTGGCTTAATCATAGGAAAATGTGTTTACTTGCAGTGATTTTAATGTTATACTATGGAAAGTGTTTTTTTCCAGAGAGTTGTCGCCCACAGTAGCGGAGATTTAACTGTGAGAGACAAATCTTATTGTGTGCATCACCCTAAAATTACGATCTTTCCCACAACCATTGGCCGTGCTAAAGATCTTTCATCCACTCTACTAACGTTAAGAGCTGAATCATCAGATCTGCAGGTAAAAAAATAAAGAATTCTTGAGCTCTTTATGACGATTCAGCATTAACGTTGCGATGATCGGGCACAATCAAATTTTTCAGTCCTGTCCGATCGAGAAGTTGTTGGCAATCCAAGGCTTTTTATCGATATCGGTCACCTTGTCTCCCACTACACATGCACAGATATTCGCACAAAAGATCTTTTGTATGATAAATATTGGTGCGTGTATGGCCGCATTTAGGCGAATGTCATGCACGGCTGAAACCTGGCCTGATGAAAAACACAGGCCAAGGATCAACCCCTTACCTGGCCTGCACCCAGAATCATTGTGTCAGCATGGGTGCAGAACACACAGTGGATTTCAGAACCGAAATGTGTTGAAATCCACCACATGTCCTTGCACCCATATCAATGGTTCCAGGCGCAGGCCAGGTATGGGGCTGACACTTTCAGCCCTGTGTGAAATAGCATTCTATAAACAGAGCAATGGGCAGGCATCAAGATAACCGCTCTCCCTGAAGCATTCACCTGCCTAAACGTATAGCACCTGTGTGTTCCTATGCTGCTACCACTGGTTTTCTTTGGGTTAATAGCACTGTTGATAGAAAAAGCATCACTTCTTGGCCTTTTGTCTAAGATCACGTGTATGATCTGTTCTTATCCGCTTAACATCGGGGAAGATGCCAACTCGGGCGCTGACTGCATGTAACAACTTCTGACAAATGAAATGTGTTGTGGCTGACACACAAGCAGGAAAGAGAGGTGGGGGTCTGCCTTTCAGTGCTTCATGTTTATCACTCAAGGTGCTTTTCATTCAGTACCATCAGTCCTAAATCCAACACTGCTAGTAAAGCTGGCTATTATAATGTTCAAATGTGTGTTTTTGGGTCAAAAACCAACTGTACTAGCTGGGGCAGTTCCAGCCTCTGTGATGTCCTGAGATGACCTTTCCAATTCTGGACCCCCAAGCACTCCGCATTTTGGTCTGGTGCTGCTGTAGGCACCAGACCTCAGAGTGCTTCCATCGGTTTTGAGGATAAAGCCCAGAAGTGACGTATGTGAGCACTTCTACACATGAGTTGGGTCCAAAGGTACATTGAAATAGCTCCATTAAAGGGGTGGTTCACCTTTAAGTTAACTTTTACTATGTTATTGAATGACCAATTCTAAGCAACTTTTCAATTAGTCTTCATTATTTTCTTTAATAATTTTTTTAATTATTTGCCTTCTGACTCAATTTCAAATGGGGGTCATTGACCCCATCTAAAAACAAATGCTCTGTAAGGCCACAACTGTATTGTTATATCTACCTTTTTATTACTCCGCTGTCTATTTAGACCTTCGCCTATTCATATTCCAGTGTCTTGTTTAAATCAATGAATGGTTGCTAGGGTACCTTGGACCCTAGCAACCAGATTGCTGAAATTGCAAACTTTTGAGCTGCTGGCTAAAGAGCAGTAGAGTAAATGGTCTAACACTTCAAAAGCAGCCACAGGGGGTGCTGGGAATTGTAGTTAAGGCACAGCTAGATAAACACAGGTTTAGAGTCAGTGGGACAGCAAGTTCTCATGTTGTCTCACTCCCCTTAGCAATGTCACACAGGCAGATTTTGGGTACTTTGGCACCCACAAGTTTTAGTCGTTTGGGAAGGGGCAGGGCTGCCACCAGAACCATTTTCAAGGCCCTATCATTGATTGTCCCCCTCCTTGTAGTTGTACCCCCTGATGGCTTATCACCAAAAATGACCCCCCCTTCCAATGAAATTGGAAAAGATGGAACTGGAAAGACAAACTGATATCTCCAATGGACAATTTCATGACAAGCACCTTCCCAGACAATTAAAATTGCAGGCAATGGTGGGGCAATTTTGGGAACTTTGGCTCTAGACTGGGATTTAAAAACGGCCCTGGCATTTGAGACACACAGAGGCCCTCACCCAACAAATATGCTTTAGTAGGGTGCAGCAGACCCAGCAAGGGCCTAAACATTCCCCCTATGCCATGCACCCCAATCCCTCACCATCCTCCCCCCCCCCAGCTCCGTCACTGAATTTCCAATGGAAATCCGTGGCAGAGGTTGGTGAATCTTTTTTTTTTTTAATTTAAAAAAAAAAGTTATAGGCACCCGAGGGCCGCCCCCCAAAACCTGCTGCCTTAGGCACAGACCCTTGGGTGCCTTAATATAAATATGCCCCTGTCCTCTCCAAGAGATAACACGGCTCCTACATCAGAAGCAGTTTCTGGAAACCGCAGATATTTTGTATGTACACTCTCACACACACACACACTCTCTCTCTCACACACTCTCTCTCTCACACACTCACTCTCTCTCACACAAACTCACTCATTCTGCTCCCGTTCCTCATCTCCTAAATATGCAGCATGTCACTGAGCTCAGTTTCATGCTAGCTCAGCCTGTTCCTCTTCATCATTAAAGGTGCAGTACTACAGTATATTACAAATTGCTATTGCAATTTTGTATTTGAAAAGCCAGTTAGAAGATATTGCCCTGCCCTATAAAGTGCATATCCACACAGTCATTTAACACAGTATAGTGAGAGGATGAAATAATAACTTCCAGCTACTCCTGGTACTTTAAGAGCAAATTTCTGGGGGAGGGGGGGCAGCAGCAACTGCTGCTGCCTCAGGCAGCGGAGGGGCCAGGATCGCCCCTGCATCCAATCGAAATTAATCATAACTTGTAAGAACACGTCTGCCTCACCACTCTTATACATTTTCCATTTCCCCCAACCTTTCTGCTTTCAAAAGATCTCTTAAAATGCACTTATTTAGAGAAGCCTACCCTCACTCTGCTTAAATACCAAATGCAATACCACATACAGAACTACATCTCTGACCCACTTAATTCTGATCTTGCCCACTCTCACACCTTGTGTCTTATTCCCTTCCCTTTAGATTGCAAGCTCTTTTTCTCACCTTTTGTACTGGTACTGGTTGTGATGTATGTAACTCCATATGTCCTATGTATGTAATTCATGTGACTTAGTTGTATAAACACATTTACTTTACAGTGCTGCGAAATATGTTGGCACTATATAAATACATGTTAAAAATAATAATAATAATAATAGCAAAAAGTCTGCATCCCTTCCATGTCAGTACCTGGCTGCAATCATATTCCCTCTACCACCACTGCGAAAAAGATTGTGACTAAGAAGGCCAGCATCACAGCCATGAAACAGGAAAGCTGACATAACATATATCCCCTGAAAATGCTCTACAAGTAATAACTATAAGGATTTACAAGAATAAATATAAGAATGCCACAGGGCATGGTAAGCAACTGACAATAGCTGCAGATTCCAAGCTCTAAACTACAGAAATTAGCAGATTCCCTGCTCTAGCCAAGTTCCTAATGTGCTGCCTGTCAGACACTAGAGTAAATCATAGCCAACATACCAAATAAAATGTATGATGACCATACAGCCATCTAGAGTAGATCTACAAATGAAATTTATATAATTCTAAACAGTTCCTAAAGGTGGCCATACATGGGCAGATTTAAGTTGCCAATTTGAGTCCTTTAAGGCCCCCATACACGAGCAGATATAAACTGCTGACAGATTAAGTCGGCAGGTTTTTGGGCATTGTATGGGGCCCTCCAACGGGCTTCCCTGATCGACATCTGGCCAAAAGTCGGACATATGTTGATCGACCAGGTTTAAAAATTCTGTTGGATCGAGGACAGCATAGTTTGTTGATACGTTCCTCCATCTGACCACTTGTAAGCTCAATGTTGTGATCCGATCATTGGGCCCTAGGGCCTGATTTTGCCCACCTTGAGGTGGTCATATTGGGGAGAAATCTGCTGGTTTGGAAAGTCTTTGGAGTCAGCAGCCTAGCTGCCCGTGTATGGAGCCCTCCAATGGGGCTACTCCCATCGGCAAAAATCATCAAGATGTTGATTGGGCAAATTTGATTTTCACGTCGGATCAAGGACCGTATCCGCTTATTGATGCAGTCTTTGTCCCCTATTCCAATTATTACATGGTCATAGAACTTTTTTTGATATCCGTATATTCTACAATAGGGGTCTATTATTTTTATATATATATATAGATAGATAGATAGATAGATAGATAGATAGATAGATAGATAGATAGATAGATAGATAGATATAGATATAATACACAAAAGCCATGAATATCCTGTAAATTATATCCTTATAAACGGTGAGTTCTGATGTCATCATTTATAAACGGTGAGTTCTGATGTCATTTCTGTCTCATGACTAACTTGTGTATTTTAATAAATAAAGTACCCCCAGTTGTAAAATATGAGGATATTAGAAGTTAACTCGGAGTTCCATGACCTGTATAAAAACATAAAAATATATGGTCATGAAACTCCTCACTAACTTATAATATCCTTATATTTTACAAGAGGGGGTACTTTATTCACTATATATATTATTCAAATTCATAAATTCATATGTTTTGCTCACACACACATATATTCAGTTACACATTCTTTCCACACTTGCTTATTTGCATGTCAGTGTCACACAAATTCAGTCATTTGGTAGTACAAGTTCTAAACTGTGTTGGTGCAATTACCCATAGGCGCCAGTTATCAACAATTAGCGCCTGCTGTAGTTCTATCTATACATATATCTATTATCTATAGACATAAATTGCTGTTTTTTTATTACTTTCAAGTATCAAGCATACACGTTATGTCTGGGGTTTTGCTGGAAATAAATTGTATTTGTTAGCCCACATGTAATGTCAGAGAAGAGGACTGACGTGGGAGACGCGCCAGATGTTTTTGTCAGAGAACTTTGTGAGTCATCTCCCGGGCGGCGCACTTTACCTGGCTGCTGCGAGTTGGTTCCTCCCGGGGGAGGTCCGAGCTGAAATACCTATTGAGCAGGAAAGCGGCCAGTTGAAACGTAGGAAGCGGCCGTAATTGGGAACTGAAGGAGAGAGAGGCACACAGTGTAAAAACCATGTGCGGGCCCAGTAAGTAACATTGAAATTATTTATTACATTGAAAAGTACATTATGGCGCTCCTATACAAGATAGACAGTGGCACGGTCTCTTCTCTGTTGCTTCACTTCTTCAACTGAAACACACAAATGGCACACCCTAAACGCAGACACTGAGAGGATCAGATGGCAGTGCCCCTTCACAAGAAGCCATAACACTTTCCTCCTGTATTGTCCTGTACTGGGTGTGACGCCATAGCTCCTCTCTGTCGGCTGGGTAAAGCTTGAGTGGATTTATAGATTTAGGCAGTGTTGCCGGCTGAGGATGAAGTTCATTATTGTGGGGAATTAATGATGAACCAGTTTAGAATAAAGAAGGACCAACCGGTCATCAGACTTGCTCAGTTTCAATTTAATGTGCGTGGGTTTGGTTTAGTTTCTCCTTTTCCTTAGCTTGGTGTAGGAATGCCATTGCCACTGCCTACCTTTCTTTCCATTTGATACCATTGCCACTATAGGCCTTATTTATCAAGTAAGGTGCAAAGTGCAAAGCTCTGAGTAAAGGGGCATTCCCTTGAGTGTACATTAGCTTGTGTTTCATTCAGACTTCAATCAAACTATCAAGGTGCAGGGGAACCCTGTATTTACCACCTGGCTATGGTCTGCCTTGCACCAACAGATGAAGAGTCCAAGGAAGTAAATACTTTAAAGATTGTTCTATGGATTGTTCGTTGTATACACACATTTACTTTAAATTGCTGCGAAATATGCTGTCGCTATAAAAATTAATGTTAATTATAATGTTAATAATAATAAGGATGAGTGCTAAGGGTTGTCATTTTAAGGGCTCCAGTTTGTGACTTCCATAAATGAGCCCATTTGAATCATTTTTACCAGTCAAGCAAGTAAAATGGCACCTTAAATCAATGGGTTTTTATACTTGTTTAGTTTAACCAACTAGCTAAGGTTCACAATTTAATATATACAGAAATTGAAAGCAGCTCAATCCAAAGTTGTAAATTATAAACACAGGTTGCTACTACATCAGAGCTTTGACTATAACATTGTGGGGCACATTTACTTAGCTCAAGTGAAAGAATAGAATAAAAAAATACTTCGACCATCGAATTGGCTACTTCGACCTTCGACTTCAAATCGAACGATTCAAACTAAAAATTGTTCGACGATTCGATCATTCGATAGTCTTAAGTACTGTCAATTTAAAAAAAAAATCGACCCCCCTACTTCGCCACCTAAAACCTACCGAACCTCAATGTTAGCCTATGGGGAAGGTCCCCATAGGCTTTCTAAGCTTTTTTTTATCGAAGGAATTTCGTTCAATCGATGGATTAAAATCCTTCGAATCGTTCGATTCGAAGGATTTAATCGATTTTTCGTTCGATCGAATGAATTGTGGTAAATCCTTCGATTTTGATATTCGAAGTCGAAGAATTTAACATCGACAGTTGAATATCGAGGGTTAATTAACCCTCGATATTCGACCCTAAGTAAATGTGCCCCAAGTATGTATCAACTCGATGTAGCAATAAAGCACCTCAAATAGAAGCGCTCACCTTGTAAATATTCTGACCTGGGTGTAAAAACCCCAGTTCCCACACTTGTGTAATATCCAACTCTTAAGCAAAACTGCAACAAATGGAAAATGCACTCACCAAATAAACCGAGTGTTCCGGGTGCATTGCCCCAAACCTGTAGCAGGAGGTGTCTGAACAAATTGAAGAAATCTCGGCAAGCACTCCGAACACCACGCGTAGGATAAAAAGTAACTTTAATTCAGCTAATTAAAACATCAATCAATCAACATAGGATTGATGTTTTAATTAGCTGAAATAAAGTTACTTTTTACCCTACGAGTGGCGTCCGGAGTGCTTGCCGAGATTTCTTCAAGGTTCACAATTTGTTGAGGCTGTTAAAGGCATCTAAAAATATTGGTAAACCAATAAAACATCTATAGTTTTAGGAGTAACCAAAATATCAAATAATCATTCTAGGTTACAAATTACAGTTGGAATCAAGCACTTCCCAAATACTGAATTTGGCCCACTTTGGGGATTAGCCCCCTACAATTTGTATAACATCTGCCTTATTTTGAGATTAGGTCGCGTGTTGTTTTTCTAGAATTTTAGCTGCTGTAGACGAAATGTTTAAAAATATGTTATAAAATCAGAGTGCAGATTTATTTATGCTACTAGTCTTTCGTGAACATAGCCATTTGTATAGCTTTCAGAAGCACCATGTCCTCAAGTGAGCCGGCCCGGATTTGTGGAGGCCACCAAGACCTGGGCCTAGGGCGGCAGGATGTTAGGGGGCGGCATGCTCCCCAACCATGCTTCTGATGAAGTGACATAGAGGTCACGAAACGCATCAAGCAGACATCCCCTGCCCGCATGTGATTTTAGATGGAGTTTCAATAAAGTATATTCAATTTTATCAAGCTGGTTTCCACGTGACCATCATGTTGTCCGGTGAAGTCCGTCTCTCTATCCCCTGAAGTACCTACAAGCCGCGGCCAGAGCGGTTCTTTTTGGATACACCGGCGTGCGGATCTCCCGTGTATGGGCTCACTCTTCCGGCTACGGACTGCTCCCAACCCCTCCCCAACCACACCCACATTGGTTCAGATACACTGGCAATTTGCAAGAGATATTGTTTTTTTACATTTCCAATCCCATTGCTCTGGTCCCGATGATGAAAATTTGAGCTTGTTTTAGTAGGTAAATCTTAAGTCTCAGGGATGTAACTACAGAGCAAACAAACCCTGATATTGCTGGGATGCCAAGTGGGGCACTGTGTAAGCACTTTTAATATTTATTACTTATTACCAAAGTTTAGGGGCCTAAATAATTGTTCTAACATTGCATAAATCAAAACATAAAATGTAGGGTACACAATGGAATTATTACAAAGATTTATGCTTCTCATATAACAATTTCCTTCCTAAACCTCACCCCAGTGTGAACAGTGAAATTCTTTTAGCAGTTTGGATACATTTTCATTTTCCTTTGGTCAGCAGATTTAATCCAAAATGACCCTAGAGTCACTGCCTCTTTCCCAGTAAAGTGAATGTAGTTATCTGATAGATAACATACCATTTGTTAATAATTACAGTTTCTATAATCCACAGTGGTACTTCCAGTAGACCCAGAAACTGCCAGAGAAATGTCCCATCTTGCAGCTTGTTTATATATGAAAAAATATAAATAAATAAAACCAATCCCTTTAAATATCCATTGTACTACCCTGTCCTGCAGTTTTCCCCTGAAATTTAAAAATTAAAACATTGATAGGTCTTAATTTCAGCAGTGTTTGCAAGGTATGGATTTGGAGTGCCTGGCTCATCTTAATCAGCTTCTATAAGGTCATGACTTTAGACCACTAGACAACCGAAGGTGCAATTTTTCCATGTGCTACAAGAGCTTTTGCTCTTATTTGTTAAGGTTTGGATTTAGTTCAGGATGCAGTCTAACATTTTGTGATGGATTTGGTATTTGCCAAATACTTAAAATATGGATTAGATGCATTTTTTGTGTACTTCAACTAGGCAATAGTCCAAATTCTATTTGAATTTGGAAAACATTAGAATATCGAAATTTATCATGTATTGTCTCTTTAAAAATTAGACTGTGGCCATCTAAAACCTGCTGAATTGCTGTTTTAGCCTATGGGGGACCTCGAATTCGATCAAATGCGCTATTTCGTTGATTCGTATGATTCGAATTCAGCCGAATACGGACCCATTCGATCAAAAACGGACCTATTTGACCAAAAAAAAAAAACCTTCAACTTAATTTGGGTTGGTCTTTTTGAATTAGAATTTAGACGTTTTTTCAATTCGAAATTCGACCCTTGATAAATATGCCCCTAAACGTAATTTTAGGGATACACCAAAATCCTATTTTCAGGATTCAAGCCAACCCCAAATCTTTCAGGAAGGATTCAGGTGATCCCAAACAGAATTTGAATCTCATTAGTCACATGACCAAAAGTGACATGATTTTAAAGGAAAACGATATCCCAAAATGAATACTTAGGCAACAGATGGTCTCTGTGCTGCCTTAAGGTGGCCATACACGGATAGATCCGCTCGTTTGGCGATGTCGCCAAACGAGCGGATCTCCCTCCGATATGCCCACCTTGAGGTGGGCAATATCGGGCTGATCCGATCGTGGGCCCTAGGGCCCAACGATCGGATCCTAGCGTTCGCCAAACGGGCGGTCGGATCACGGGACCGCATCAACTAACAGATGCGGCCGCGATCCGACGGGATTTTTAATCCCATCCGATCGAGAAGGCCAGATCTCGATCGGGGAAGCCCGTCGGGGGCCCCCATACACGGGCCAATAAGCTGCCGACACGGTCTGTCGGCAGCTTTTATCGGCCCGTGTATGGCCACCTTAAGAGATCACCTGACCAGAAATACTACAACTCTAACTGTAACAGGAAGACATGTGGGAGCAAAAGACAGAACTCTGTCTGTTAAATGGCTCATGTTCTCTAACATGTGTGGTCTGTTTGTGTATATGATGAATCATAGGATCCCTGGGGGGGCTTATTTTTTAAAATGGCAATTTTCTATTTATGATTACCCAATGGCACATACTAATAAAAAAGCATATTATTATGATAATGGTTTATTTACATGAAGCAGGGTTTTACATATGAGCTGTTTTATGAAATATCTTTTTATAGAGCAAATAGATAATAAAGGGCTGGCACATACCAGACCAGACTCAGTAGATTGATGTAGTAAAAAATTATTTATGTAAGCAAAAAAACATCACAGCGAAGCCTAACGTGTTTCGTGCCTCAGGGGCACTTAGTCATAGGCTGAATAAACATTAGACCATGTAGTCATATTTAAATGAAAAGGGACCAATCACAAACATGTATTTAACCACCAATCCAGAGAGGCAGTAATGTAACTTAATATTTGAACTTTGTCATCCTATTTAAACTATATACATATATGAATGCTATTTAACTGCCCTATTTCTTTGTAAAAATATCTCTGGTTTTTAACCTTTGTACTTCAAAATCCTATTTATAGGTTAATTAATGGTTGTACCTAATCTGTTATGATGTTTTGGATTGGCTTTTCAAAAAATGTTTCTGATTGGTCCATTTCCAATTACTGCCTCTCTGGATTGGTGGTTGAATACAAGTGCCCCTGAGGCACGAAACGGGCTTGGCTTTGCAGTGATGTTTTTTGCTTAAATAAATACTTTTTTACTACATCAATCTACTGAGTGTGGTCTAGTATGTGCCAGCCCTTCATTATCTATTTGCCTCCCTGAGCTGAAGGTCTGGGGCTCGAGCACCTGGACCCACTGTATTTTTGGGTAAGTTAACTCCATCTTTTACTGCACTAGACACTGAATGCCTCTTTAATAAGCTTCTTGATATTTTTATAGAAACCTACATTGTTTGAGGGTATAGTTTTCCTATAAGAGTTCTGATTCAGTTCAGTCAGGCCTGTTTGGATCCAGCCAAATCCAGGGTTCAGCGCATCCCTATTCATAACACGCTCAATTGGTTTGTGCTGGGAATTGTAAAGATGCCTGTTGGATGTCAAGAGGGGGCTCTAAATATTGATACATCTAAAGAAAAATGAAAGGGGTTTCCTGTTGCTGGCAATATTGACCAGACCTAGGGATAGGCAGAAAAGGCACATAACTAGGGCAGGAATTTTGATGGACAAGTCACACATGAGGGGGGGGGTTGGTGTGCCAAGTTTTGCAGAGCTGATGAAGAATGGGATTTTGGGGTGATCAGGGCAGGCACTTGCCTTGGGCCCCCTCACCCTTTGGCCCAGCATTGCTGCCAGTTATGGCTTCTTGTGGTGGTACATAAATATAGCTACAGTAACAAAAGAGCAGGAGGATAATCTGGTTGAATTATGATGTTGGTAGTGGAGGCACAGGCCAAGCAGCGTATGGAGGCGGACGGCAATAATTTGGTTTACATATGGTTTTAATATTGGAAGCATTGGGGTTTATTGGTTTCTTTCACAAACACTACAGTGTTGTCAAATACAAAGAGCAATATTTTTAAGATATGAAATTATTAAAGATGGCTTTTTCCACTGGGCACATTAAACAAGGTAAACCAAATAAAGCAATAGGGGTGTGGGATCCTTATTTAACAGACAGTTCAATTATCCCCTCTCCTTTCTTATGATGCCCTTTTGTTCCATACAGAGGAAATGGACTCTGCAAGGTTTGGGAAGTTTCTGATGAAGCTTGGCCTGATTTTGATCGTCATCGGACACCTCAATTTCATAATTGGTGCCATTGTACATGGATTGGTATTGAGACACTTGGTTCAGCTGCAAGATGCTGTGGCACTGCAATATTCTGTGGCCAATATCACTGCTGTAGTATCGACGATACTGGTAGGTGCAATTTAAGTACATATTTGTGCTTTATAAAGTGAATAATGTTCTTCTTATTGTAAAATTATTTTAAATACCCTAATATTATACAAAACGTGTTACATTATTTATTACAGTACTCAAGTTTCAGTGAGTCATGTGACAGAAATGACATCACTAAGTACCAGTAACTTATAACTTATAATATCACTAAGCACCTTTCATTAGGATATAATGTACACGATATGCATGGCTCTAATGTCATAAGTCATGATCTATGTTTAGTTAGTGTAAATCCTGTCACATGACATCCTAAAACTTGTGTTTTTCAATAAATAATGCTCCCCTTGTTGTAAAATTTGAGCATATTAAAAGTCACCTTGGAGTTCCATGACCAGTATAAAAGTTATATGGTCATGAAACTCCTCGATGACTCATAATATCCCTATATTATATAATAGTGGATAAATTCTTCATTATATAACACAATTAGACTTACAGGTATCTGCAGACTACAGCTATTTACATTTTTACATCTACTTCTATCTAACAGGACAAAGGAATCCACAAACCTCAATTCAGGTGCAAGCAAGCCTCACAAATAAAGCTGGCCCCACATTTTCAGTAACAAAGTTGTAAATAAAATGATGTCTTATACCTGTAATGTCACAGATATATGATTAAAACATAGTATGTATAGTTATGACATTATCCATATTGTGTGATCAAAAACAAACCCCAACTAAAGTTTTTTGTAGCATTCATAGTATAAATACACAATGTTTGTTCCCTCCATTTGTTGTTACTTGATATAGACAATTTGAAAGACTGCCTTTCTGTACTGCATAGTCTTTAGCTAAGTATTAAAATAAAATGAGCATACATCTGTTAAGTTCAAGGATAATGCTGCAAAACAGCTAATGTACTATGGATGTGATAATAAGCAAAACTACATTTGTGGGCCAAAAATCTGCAATAAGAGAAATGATCACAGTATAGTAAACTGGCTTTAATGCTTTTTTGAGAATTTACCTGGTGTAAGTCATAATCATATTCTTTTACACTAAACAGATGCCATAGTCTCGTGGACAATTTGAATATGTGACCACTAATAAACTGCCTATATTACAGGGCATGTAAATTGTCACATGATTACTACTTTGCAGTAGGCGGTGCATTTTGCCTTACATAAAGAGAAAGCATATTTTTAAGTCTGGTACTCTATAGATAGTTCAATTAACATGCCATTTTTCCCAAACTGCAGGGCCAGCTAGCCCAAAAAAGCCATCAATGAGGGATCCAGCGTGAAGAGCAGTGAGGAATTGACTTAACCTTTACTTGATAAAGCTTATAAACACCAACCTAGATTTCAACTGATATATTGTAGTTATCAGGGGGCAGATTTATCAAAGGTCAAGTTATAGAGGTTTTATTTTTACCTCGAATGACCTCAAATAGTATCTTATTTAAGAAAAAACGTGTCTAAAACTCAAACGAATATTACAGAGTCGATTGAATAAGACTTAACTCGAATAAAGTTTTTTCTCAAAAAAAAATTTGAATGTCAAGAAGGCTATTTACATCTTCAAATGGGTCACTGGACCTTTGCCGTTGACTTCTACGTACACTTGGCAGGTTTTATATGGCATACTATCGAATTCCAGTTGTTCCCAGGGTCGAGGTATGATAAATCTCGAATTTGAGTTTGGATTATTCCCAACTCGAATTTGTGAGTTTTGACCAAAAATCCAACTCGAAAATTCTAATCCGAATTTACAATTCAAACCTTAATAAATCTGCCCCTAGGTGTCAGTTTATTTGCATACATCTTTATGAAAGCTCATAAGAATGTAGAATTAAGACCTCTTCAATCTGTATCATTACATTGTACACTGTATATCTAATTACAATGCAGCCTACTCAAACATATTTTCTTTTTTGTGTTATAGAGTATCACATGTGGAATAACTGCTATTGTCCTGTCTAGGTACCTGGCACATTTACCGCTGGTAAGAACAATATGTCCTCTAAACATTTATGTATGTTTCTAGCTCCCTTACATATATTGAAATTATATTCTATCTTGCAGCGCTGGACAGTGTTGGTACTTGGTATAATTAATGCGATCCTTTCTGTGGCCTGTGTGGTGGACCTGGTTGTGTCTGTAATCATCACGGTGGGGAATAAAGGTCGTACGCTGATGTCATCATGTGCCTTTACCAACCTGGAACTAATTCAGATCTCATATGAGTGTCCCTTTGATCCTACAAGAATCTATGTAAGGTTTACATCCAGGCATAACAGCCGTAAAAAGCTTTAATAGCATGATTCACGTAAGCTGTATTTAAACTTATAGTATGAAAATAAGCATGGGTTAATTGGAAGATTTCTTTTCATTCTTCTGAAAGGACAAGTGGAAGGATTAATCTTTAGGCTACTGAAATTCTTTCATAAAGCTTAGCTGGGAAAGATATTATGGTTTAAAATTGTGTTATTTCACAAGGGATACATTTTTTTCAAAATGAACCAGTTAATAGTCCTGCTCCAGCAGAATTCTGCACTGAAATCCATTTCTCAAAAGAGTAAACAGATTTTTTTATATTCAATTTTGAAATCTGACATGGGGCTAGACATATTATCAATTTCCCAGCTGCCCCAAGTCATGTGACTTGTGCTCTGATAAACTTAAATCACTCTTAACTGCTGTACTGCAAGTTGGAGTGATATCACCCCTCCCTTTTTCCCCCCAGCAGCCAAACAAAAGAACATTGGGAAGGTAACCAGATAACGGCTCCCTAACACAAGATAACAGCTGCCTGGTAGATCTAAGAACAGCACTCAATAGTAAAAACCCATGTCTCACTGAGACACATTCAGTTACATTGAGAAAGAAAAACAGCAGCCTGCCAGAAAGCATTTCTCTCCTAAAGTGCAGGCACAAGTCACATGACCAGGGGCAGCTGGGAAATTGACAAAATATCTAGCCCCATGTCAGATTTTAAAATTGAATATAAAAAAATCTGTTTGCTCTTTTGAGAAATGGATTTCAGTGCAGAATTCTGCTGGAGCAGCACTACTAACTGATTAATTTTTTTTTAAAAAATTTCCCATGACAGTATCCCTTTAAGGTCTCTATGCTGTGTTGGGCCTGACTGCCATAAGAACTAGACATAACAAGAAACATGTTAAAACAGTGCTAGTTGAGCCTTCTATAGGTTCTATATATGCACACACTCTAATGCATAGAAATGCGCTGGATAGTCACTAATGTAATTGCAGACACAGGCGAATTTGTTTAGACTAATTATTTGTTCAGACTGTTATGTCCTTGTTTAGAGACCATAGATTCTATGTTGTATTATATCCAGAACATTTTTTGTAAACCCTTTTCAATGTGTTTTGGCAAAATACCAGAAATGACCCCATGCACACTGTACTCATACACTATTATCTTTATATATACAGAGCACTACTCTTTGTCTGTGGGTGATCTCCATCCTACTGGATGGTGCAGAAGTTGTGTTCAGCGTACGCTGCTTCCTTACTGTCTTCAAGTTGATGGACATTAGACTCTGCCGCAAGAGACAGGTGAGTATTGTAGTGGCCGTATAGGTAGAGGCAAAGCTATTTAAAGGAGGATTCCCGAAATGCCTTTGCTTTTAGTTGCCGGCAAAGAGTTAAAGGGATTGTTCACCTTCAAACAACTAGTTGTTTTCAGATAGATCACCAGAAATAGCGACTTTTTCAAATTACTTTCTATTGTCTATGTGTCACAGTTTTTCCAATATTGAAGTGTAAAGTGTCATGTTTCACCTTCTAAAGCAGCTCTGGGAGGGGGGGTCACTGACCCTGTATCTAAATTGATACATTTAGTTGATACATTTCATTCCGCTGGCTGGAAATAGAAAAGCTATGTAGAAATAGAAAAACTATTTACATTGCAATTGGAGCAGGAATGATCGTCAATACATTACGTCACCGGCCGTAAAACGTATATATGTGTCATTTATCTCGCGACCATATTTAAAATACGCTGCGTATTTACTTAGAGTGTGGTTTCAAACTTGCAGATCCCATAGAGTCTATTGATTTGGTAGTTTCTTGACATATTGGCATTTCTGCTAAAAAACGCCAATACTGGTGTCCTGTGGCGGATTTCAGCTTACAAGCGCCCTGTGAGAATTGCTATAGTGCATTTTCCATTAGTTTCAGTGGTAGTGCAGTTTATGCGTATTATTATTTTTGAGCTTTTTTAAAAACGCCACGTCTGGCCTTGCCCTAATACTCCTGCTGCTGAGAAATGTATCAACTAAATGTTGCAAAATTGTAAAAGTTTAGAGTCTGCACCTGAATTACTGAGCTGCCAGACTCAAACACCAGAGACAGGAACATTCAACTATTAACTTAGATTTTGGAAAACTGTAAAAAATTTAAAATGGAAAGTAATTGAAAAAAGTCTGTATTTCTGGGGAACAATCTGAGAACAACTGAACTGAAAAAAGTGTTTGGAAGGTGAACAACCCTTTTATTGCACAGAGAAGTCAAGCCCAAGCAAGACATGACTTCTGGAAAATGTAGGGGCAGTAATGCTGCTACAACTAAAAACATATGATCACGTGTGCAAACATGCCCCAGTCTTTTATCTTTGTAATGTGGATATGAGAACTTTGGGCACCATGAAATTCCTCTTTCTAAGTTGCCTACATTTTTTGCTGTTTTTATTTTTTATGTGACAGTTTTGGTGGGCTGCAGTAACATACACCTCTCACTGGTTTCAGCCAGCTTACATCAGAAAAGCAGCTTTTAGAAAAAGGGATTTGTCCTAAATCTGAATGTACCTCAGGCGGAGGAATGCGGGAGTGATAATGAATTCTGATATTTATTCTTTTAAAGTATTTTAGAACCACTCCGGCCTGTGGGCCAGTCAAAAAAAGTGCTGTTCACATCAGTAGCTTGATACCAGAAAGACTCCCTAATGTGGGACTTGGGGGCAGATTTATCAAGGGTCGAATACTAAATTAGAATTGGAATTTTATTTTTGGTCAAAACTCACAAATTTGAGTTGGGAATAATCCAAACTTGATTCAAATTTTAAATTTATCAAACCTTTACCCTGGGAATAATTTGAATTCTACTATTCGCCTAAAACCTGCCGAGTTCATGCATACAGTAAGTCAATAGAAAAGGTCCAGTGACCCATTTGAAGATGTTAAGATGTTTTGGATCAAAATTCTCAGGGTACTAACTGAGCATTTTGACTTCCCAACAATTGTCTATCCTCTTATATGCCTCCAGGGGGTTCTAGACGAAAATGTAATGTACAAGTATGCTAAAAATAGATACTGCTCATTACTATTCTATGCAAGGAAAAACATAGCCCTGCACTGGATGGGGCCCCGACATCCAACAGTTAAGACATGGAAATAATTGGTTCACAAGGCTATCCCCTAATAAAACCGACCTATGAAGCAAGAGGGACGCAGTCCAAATACGAAAAAATCTGAACCTCATGGTGTGAGTTGGATCTAAACTAAAAATGTACCCTAGTTTTGTCAGTAGTTTCATACTGTACTGAAATAATGTTTATTTGTTGCTAATGCTTCCACTTACTACACTTCCTAAACTGTAACGATCTTGGCTAAATGTATGTTATTAAATATTTATAAAAAAACGTTACCTTTATAAATAACATCCCAATCGAATTTCGAGTATATTCGAATTTATTAGAGTAAATAAAAGTCACTTTTTTTTTTTTTTTTAGCAAACTGCCATTTTTATATAGAGGAATGCCACCATATATGCATAATTTAGAGATACCAGATTACCCCTTCAAAGAAAAAGTATACCTTCAGAATACTAAACCAACAGATATTTTATATAAAAGGTGAACTGTTAAAGGATTTTACCAAAATGCAAACCTAGGTAAATTTAAGAGCCAAATTTACATTTTTTTAGATTAAAATTTTGCTCTTCTATTGCATACATCTCAATTGCACTCTCTGCAATAATGATACCGTCACCCCTAGATCTACCCTGACCCAAGAAGAAAGCCTTAGGCAGTTGTCATATACATATAATTAATATTGACCTTTTACATCTTTTATTCGAGCCAGTTCTGTGTGGCCACTTACTGATTACCTGATTGGAAATAATTCAGATTCTGTGAAGTTGTAACTGTAAAAGACACAGCTCTGTTCATTCATCCACTGATGTAACCTAGCATGTATGTGTGCCCTTGTGAGTTAGGAACCATCTGGGCTGCAGCACATATTTAAATCAATGGTCAATTAACCATGAAAAAGGTATTTTTTATAACCTGGTATAAAATGAACAGTCTCACAACCTTAAATTATGCATACATGGTGGCATTCTCTTGTATGAAAAACTCGTTTGCAGGTTTGCATCTACAAATAAGTCATCCCCTTTCATTGGTCTGGTATACCCTTACTCCTATGAACAGTATACTTTATAATGCAATTTGATTGGACTGGCCCACTATGAGTTGTACAGTTGCATTGCTCACTATGTAGTGCTGTGCAAACCACTGGCAAACTTGCAAATCTGGCAAGCGGAATACTTGCTCTCTATACATGGCAAGTATTCCATGTATAGATATGCTAAACATTATATTCTTATCTGGAACAATTAAATTATATGCAAGTAATATCTGTAAGCCTTATTGTAATATAAGTAGTGATGAGTGAGGTCTGGGTGCCAACAATAAGAAAAGCTCTGGTGGCAAAAGGATACAGTACAGTATTTTTTTATTAGTATTAGGTGTAGATAATACTCAATCTTTATGTCACATATGATGTAGTCGGCGATGTCTTTTTTTTATCAGTTTTGTTTTGCTGCATTGAATGTGTAGGTCTATTAAAAAATGTAGCACATAAGTATATTAGGTTTCATGTTGTTCATCTTCTCTGTAGGACACGTTTCATATTCACCAGAAGAATGATGCAGTTATCACAGAACAGGATGCTCAGAACGAAGAGGATGAATGCACTGTAATGTTGTGATAAGAGCTAGGCAATGACACAAGCTGGGAACATATATGCAGTTTTAGTATTTAACTCATGCACTAGATGGTAGCCCATCCATCTCCAGTTTCCAGAGAACTTAAACTGCTTTATTGTTCTTGCCATCCAAATAGAACAGCGGACTGCAGTCATCGAGCAAAAGAAGTAAGCAGCAAGATTTCTAGGCCATGAGGATATTCTGTTCTTCACATGAAAAGGTCCAGTCAATATATTGAATATGTTCTTGCATGAAAGCTGACACCACAGATGAGGTGGATGTGGCTGAGTTCCAGTCTGAAAACCAAAAATTAATTTTTGGGTCAAATGCTAATTTGCTATCCTAAATGCTCTCACACTACTATAGATCTATAACTGTACAATAATATGCTGTTGCCTGAAGAGAAGTAGGCATGGTTTGCAACTCACAGGTGATGATATCATCTTTAGTTGTATTTTTCTGAAGGGCACATAAATCTAGCAGCAAATTATTCAAAAGGCATTCCACTATGATGTGATGCTTTGCAGTGCATTTATGATTTGTAGAAGATTTGTCTCAGCTAATGTACATTTAGAGGGTTAAATGTGCATCAGGGGTGAGATGTTATTAGTCCGTTCAAGGTGTTACAGAAGACAATACTCACACACTCTTGCAAGACTTTATTTCTGTTAGAAAATCATATAGCGTAGTGCTAAATTCACTGCTGTGATTGTTTCAAAGAGTGATACTGCAATATATATTATGCAGTAGCATAATACAGAAGAACATTCAGTACAGGCTGTCAATACATACAGAGTATTCAATTATAACTCCTCTAAACTCTAATGAAGTCTTTGACCTGTATCATAACTCTACTGCTCATATAGGCTGGGTCCATTTAAGATTATAGTTTGCACAGAAATAGTACAGCAGATTAGGCCCCCAAAAAAGTATTAGCAGGGCTAGAGGCCAATTTGATGCCCATGCAGACACATTAACCATGCAATCAATTACTGCACATACCATGAAATTAGAACTGCATCACTGTATTTGCCAAATACAGAATTTCATTCAGGCATATGTATATACTAAATGAAAATTCACAGTGGTTAATAAACTTATAAATACAAAACTTAAAACAAGTACTTGTTTATGCTGTGTCTCTCCCAACGTCCCACCTGGGAATACTCAAATCCAAAAAGTACAGAAGGGAGAACACAGAATGCAATTTGTCCACCCTGGTAAATTGTATACATGTATATATGTAGAACATATATACATGTATATGTATATATATATATAGAACAGTCTATACCTAAAAGACATTCCTCAGAATGGAGGGTTAACTACACTAAATTCCCAGGCAGCTTTTTCATCTTCTAATTGAGCATTAACAGCTTGTGCTGTAATTAGTGGGATGAGGCAAGATCAGAATATTTCTCATATAGCCTCCATTCAAACCACTTCTCTCCTTGGAATGAGAAAGGCTGAATTGATTGAGAACAGTGCAAAACTAGATATTTTATGCTAAGAACCCCTTTTAACGATGTCCCTAATGAATATGCTAAATGGAATGTGCATAGTTATTTCCTGTTAGTGCTTCCAAACTAGGTCTCAGTTAAACTGCCACCTGCTCCACTGAGCTGAGGACAAAAAGAATGCTGCTTCCCACTTCCTTCTAAATGGCAGCACATATATATATATATTTTTTTTTTCTTTTAAATACATTTGAGGGTTCCCATTCATTAGCATTTTCCCAATTCCTGAGTGCTCATTTGTCCCATGCACCCTTTGTTACTTAACAGCATATATAAAATTAGATTTAAATAAATAAATAAAGGGAAAAGGATTCACAGGTTGGCAGTGCATTCAAGTCCATCTAATGCCCAGGAGAACTCTGGGACAATCAGCTGTGCAGAGGGAGAGGATCACTCCTTGGCGCATGTGCAGGAAGAAGTTCGATTTTTCTCATGATGATGTGTTAAAATTGAGAAGCTGTACTAGGGTCACACTGCAGTAAACGCACAATGGATGGGTCACTCTTGGCACCTTTAATAAATTCCTCTAAAGAGAGCTTGCCTAGAAAAGAGTACAGAAGAGACAAGGATGGGTTTCAGTTATGTAATTATTTGATATATATGGTAGACAGAGCACTGCCCATTTGGAACAGTTCCCAGAAACTAGTTCCCTTCAGACACAATACTACACCTATACCCTCAGTAGAATAATTTATTTTCCTACCTAGATCAGTGTAGGACTGGGATGTCAAACTCTAGATATGCAATACATTGGGAGATCAAATCCAACCAATTTTTTTCAAGATTTGGATGTGGCCAAATTTATTAATTCAACCAAATCCAAACTCAATGACATGTGACATCAACTTGACAACGGACAGTGACATTTTTTTTTACATTAACGTGGTGCAACACTACAAACTACAGCCATTATGAATTCCCAGTTTTCCTATACACCTGAGAACACCTGAAGTTCAACACAACTTGTATACATTTTCTATGCTAAAAAAACAAATGTTCAACAGGTATTCTCTTTCTGCATCATTTGATATCCTGGCAGGGAAGGAGGTACTAAACACTGATGTTACATATTGTAACAACTACTCCACAGCTTACTGACAGCATGCAGGAACTACCTACAATAACCCACAATGCATTGCACTGCAAATGTTCCTTTCCTTATTGAAATCCCATGTCCAGGGAATTGTGGGGTTTGGAGAATGCAGTATAAGGACAGCTGGCTGTTGATACAAAGTAACAGTAGTCAACCAGCTCAGCAAAGTAGTCAGACAGATCAGCAGGAGAGCAGGGGGCTAGGCTTAGGGAACTGTCAGAAACCATTAAAAATCAGGAAAAGTCTGCATATTTTTTAAAAGATGTATATTGCAAAGTTGCTTGAAATAATGTTTATTTTTTGAAAAAGCTTAAGTTATGTTTTTGTGGAGTTCCCCTTTAAAGGAACAGTTCTGTGTAAATACAAAAACTGGGTAAACAGACTGTGCAAAATAAAAAATAAATTTCTAATATAGTTAGTTAGCAAAAAATGTAATGTATAAAGGCTGGAGTGACCGGATGTCTAACAGGACAACTTCTGCAAAATATAAAAATGTTTATTAAACACCTATCCTCTCTGATCACAGAAATGGTCTATATGTATCCCCATTATTTGTTCAACACACACAAAAATAGACAGGGACAGATTTACATAGCAGGCACCCCTAAACCCACTGACGTTCGTTGCCCCATCACCCTCCCTTTTATTTGCGCATATTTTCATCATCGATACAGGAACAATGGGGATTGGGGCACTGGAAATATTTCAAAGTACAGGTATGGAATCAGTTATCTGGAAACCCATTATCCAGAAAGCTCCGAATTACAGAGAGTCCATTTTATCCAAATAATCCAAAAGATCCTTTATCTGAAAATCTCCAGGTCCCGATCATTCCGGATAATAGGTACAAATAATACAAAAGATCCGTTATGCGAAAATCTCCAGGTCCCGATCATTTGGGATAATAGGTTCAATACCTGTAATACAAATATAATGCAGTGTTGTCCTGCACTGGTAAAACTGCTGTGTTTGCTTCAGAAACACTACTACTGCTGCTGTGTAGCCATGGGGGCAGCTATGCAAAGGAGAAAAGGCTCAGGTTACACAGCAGATAGCAGATAAACCTGTGCCATTTAACTCTAAATCAATTTCCGCCATTGCTACACAGCAGATTGTTTATATAAACTATAGTAGTGTTTCTGAAGCAAACTGATCAGTTTTACCAGTGTGGAACAACACACTTCAAAACACAATTTTTTTGGTGTTACTGTTCCTTAAAGGGCAATGGCACATAGGAAGATATGTTGCCCGCCGAAGTGCAAATTTAATTATGGGTGACATATCTCCCATATCTACAGGTATGTGTAGTTCTTTAAAACCTTCCTGCCATTAGGATGAGGCTTTCTCAGCCTGATCAGTGAGAAAGCGGAGGAGTGCTCCACCTCCAAATAAGACAATAAAATGGCAGGTTGTATGTAATAGTGCAGACAAAATGCTTCAGGGACTCACCTTACAGACCTACCTACAAAGACCCATGCTGGACCACCCTGCCTCTACTCATATGCAAGCAGTTCATTAAAGTAAATGGAGAGAAGTGATATACCCCTAGGAACACTGTTGAATGAAGGCTCATAGCCTACAGGGAATGCTAGCAGGACATGAGTTCTATTCCTCCAGATACAACATCCACCTTCCATTCCTTTTTTTCCCCAGGCATACCACTACCAAGTAGCCCCCTTTTTGCCTTTTGTTACAACAGCCCCCCCCCCATAATCTCGGTTCAACAACAGCACCCATAGCTTCCCACTGCCGTATTATTTACTCCAGGTACTACAGTTTTCAATCTATTTCTCCTTTTCAGTACAGTGCTTACCTGCCCCATCCTCCTGGAACACTTTAACTAGCTACAAGGAAGGACAACACCCCACCACCAATTCTCTTCTCTTGAGGTTCTCATTCCTACAGATAAGCAACATCCCCTATTCTCTTTATACTAAGTATGCAGGTATCATAATTACTCAAGTCAGTGGTGTTTAACCTAGTTTTTCCATGAGGAGTGCATTTAAATCATCCATGCAGCACAGATTGCGACCTACCCACTCTTTTATCAACTCAGTGTTTCTGCAACTCCCACCACTTCTTACCATCGTTATTTGTGTCCATCTGTTGGAAGATTTTCTCTGTGCGTTTCTCTGGAGTAGACTCGTCTTCTGGCATCTTCATTACTGAGGAAACCATCTTATATATTGCCTGGGAAAAGAACCAAGAACCCATGAAAATAATAGCAACGCATTATATATCAATTAATAAATAAAATGGGGACACTGGCTGGAGCCAGAATCTGAAAATTTGTTGTCCTGTTCTCTGGTAAAAATATGCTGTGTGGGAGATAAAATGAATCATTTATAGAAATTAAGTGCCCTGCCAGTTGCCATTAAGCAACTAGCTGGAAGTGGCTACTTTCAGTGCAGAAACATCATGGGTAGAGATGTGGTCCCTAAGCTTTTGTCAGCTCCTTCCTTCCATGCTCATACAGATACCAGCTGTTGCAAGATTCGAGTCATAATTACCAACATCTATTTTGAAAGGTCTTTATTATCCCTGATAAAGGAAAGCCTGGTTGGCTACACCTCAACTACCAAGTAGCAAATATTCCATTCAGGGGGGTAAAAGGGCTAATTTAATAACACAAATGCCAATTCAGTACAAGCAATTATCAGTGCAGTTTGAGCGATGAAAGCAACAATAGCTACAGGCTGTAACAATGCAAATGTAATGCATTTACATATATTAATGAGCCCCAGCATATACAACTACAGTTGTGAGCAAATCATTCATATTGCTATATATGAATGAGATGCACCAAATCCATTATTCAGAGAAATCATGACTTGTCTTTCGCACATTGCATAACAGTTATAGTTTATAGTGCAAGAACAATAAATGTGGCAAGCCTTTATTGACCTAGTATTTGCTTTCAGCAATACATTGTTCCTAGCACTACCCCTATGTCCCACAATAAATGGATACTATTTAATTCACAACCAAGGACAAAGGGATAACAGATCAACTTTCTCTGAAGGAAAAAGGCTCTATCCCTTAATTTTTAACATTTACATATTGTATTGTACCAGGGTAAACCTACAGCAACCAAATCAGATATATACATTATACCTTCCTTCTAGAGACGGACTTGCCTGCTGGCCCTTTCTTGCCAGTATTTACTAACAACGTGTGATCTCGGAGCAAATGCAGTTGAGGTTTGGGAACGCCAGCTGAATACCAAGTGCTAACCGAAAGCATTTCTACAAATAACATGCTTGTCAGTGTAAATTTTTTTTTTTTTTTAATTAAGTTTTTTAAAGGGTTCCTGCACATGACATTTTCTTTTATCAGTATACAAGGAACAGGGAAATGTTTTGGTAACTAGTAATGCGCGGGTCAGGAAAAACTCAACCTGCACTGGACCCCTAATCCACAAAACCTTAACCCACATCCGACCGTAACCCGCAAAATGATGCCATTATAGGTCCTGCACCCGACTTGTACCCATGTTTTCTCACTCTGTACTTTTGTGAGTGCCTCTGGTTCCTAGACTGGGAATTTTCATGAGCAGTGGAGGGGTGTATTTCCTCAGTCTGACCGGCCCTCAACCCTAACCCACAATGGTTGGCCAAATTTCTATCCAAACCCACCCAACTTGTGGTCAACCCATGGGTCATCTCTGGTTTTGGGTCAACTCACATATTACTACTGGTTACTATTTGGAGTCAAAGATTGGATGCAAAAATCCACCTGATAAGCCTTTAAAGTTTTAAATGTTTGAGTATAACTGCTGCTACATGTGCAGGAGATTTTATGATGGATCCCTCTCCTAAATCTGTTTTGTGGACACAATCAATCACTTAAAGGGATACGGTTATGGGAAAAGAAAACACATCAGTTAATAGTGCTGCTCTGCACTGAAATCCGTTTCTAAAAAAGAGCAAACTGATTTTTTAATATTTAAATCTGACATAGAGCGAGACATAATCAGTTTCCCAGCTGCCCCCAGTCATGTGACTTGTGCTTTGATAAACTTCAGTCACTCTTTACTGCTGTTCTGCAAGTTGGAAAGATATCACCCCCTCCCTTCCCCCCCCCCCCCAGCAGCCTAACAACAGAACAATGGGAAGTCAACCAAATAGCAGCTCCCTTAGGGTTAGTTCAAACGAGCGCTAAAGAACACGCGACGCTGCGTTTTCAGAAGTCACCTGAAGTTGCCTCACGAGGAAACTTCAGGCGACTTCTGAAAACGCAGAGCCGCATGTGCTTTAGCGCAGGCGACTTTTCATAATAGCAGATGGGAAGACACAAGAAGGCAGTTCGGGGAGATTGTCGACCAGAAGTCGAGGCAATTAGTCGCCAGGCGACAAAATCTCCTTGTGAGAACTAACCCTTACACAAGACAACAGCTGCCTGGTAGATCTAAGATCAGCACTCAATAGCAAAATCCAGGTCCCACTGAGACACATTCAGTTACATTGAGTAGGAAAAAAAACAGCCTGCCAGAAAGCAGTTCCATCCTAAAGTGCTGGCTCTTTCTGAAAGCACATGACCAGGCAAAATGACCTGAGATGGCTGCCTACACTCCAATGTTACATCTAAAAAATACACTTGCTGGTTCAGGAATTTTATATTGTAGAGTGAATTGTTTGCAGTGTAAACAGTGTAATTTAGAAATAAAAACTACATCATATAAATCATGACAGAATCCCTTTAAGTTTACCTTAATTTATGTGATTTTGGTGGTAAATGGTATCACAATATTGTTGAAATAAGAATTGCACTGAAAAAAGGTTGTGGTTTACATTCACTGTTGGTGGTACATGCACAGTACTACATTATTATTATTTTTCTTGTTTTTTCCCTGTGCTCTGTTTTGCAGCAATCCAGTGACATATTTTGAAAGTTTAACAGCCTTTGATTAGTTGTTGCTTGGGAAAACACTTTATTTGGGACATTTTATTGTAATTTTTAACTGACTTGTGACACCTAGGCATCCAATGGATACATAAACGATATCTTACAATCATTAGGCTTTAGTGGTAACAAAATCTAGTCTCTCTGCACTAGATATCAGTCCATGTACATGATCAAAATATGGGGTATAAGCCAACTTATGCAGAATTTAAATAGTAGTATTTGTAAGTCTGCCTCCTCTTTTTTGTGTGTTATATTATAACAATTGTCTCTCAGCAAAATACTCCAAAATACAAATAAACTCGGTGGGCAGTATTGCATAGAGATTTCTTTGTAGAATTATCTTTTTGCGCACTTAGCCACTTGTACTGGGCATGTTGCAAAGGAAAGGCCAATACATTTCTGATTGAGGTCGACAGAACGATCATATCAATAGCTTTGGCATGTGCATATGTGGTTTACAAACAAAGTAAAATATAAGGATAATACAAGTTAAGGAGGAGTTCATGACCATATAATCACACGAGGCTAAAGGCCGAGTGTTTTTATACCGGTCATGGAACTCCGAGGTGACTTCTAAAATCCTCATATTTTGCATTAGGGGCACTTTATTTATAATAATACACAAATTTCAGTGAGTCATGTGACAGAAATGACATCACTTAGCTTCAATATAACCAATGACATCACTAAGCACCGTTATATAATGAATAAAGTACCCCCTCTTGTAAATTATAAGGATATTATAAGTTACCGAGGAGTTTCATGACCATATAAAAACACGAGGCAGAAGGCAAGAGTTAACTTATAATATCCTCATATTTTGCAACTGGGGGTACTTTATTTATTATAATATACACATTTCAGTGAGTCATGTGACAGAAATGACATCAGAACTCACTGTTTATAACTGATGACATCAGAACTCACTGTTTATAAGGATATAATTTACAAGATATTCATAGCTTTTGTGTATTATAAGGATATAATTAACAGGATATTCATGGCTCTTATGTATTATATAAATGGCATTATTCAAATAAGCTGCAAAATAGCACACAGAGAAGGGTATCTGGTTACCTGCACAATCTCCAGCATTTCCTCCCGGCTGATATAGCCATTGCCATCCAGGTCATACATACTGAACGCCCACTTGAGTTTCTGTTCCAGCTTTCCCCGAGATGTAACACTTAGGGCGATAATAAACTCCCGAAAATCGATGGTTCCATCCCCATTGGTGTCGAAGGTGCGGAAGACGTGCTCTGCAAATTTGGAAGCATCTCCATATGGAAAGAAGTTGGCATAAATTTTTTTAAATTCCTCCACATTTAGAATGCCGGATGGACAGTCCTTCAAGAAGCCTTTATACCATTCTTGCAACTCATGATCTGAAAATTCTGTGTTCTCGCGCAGATCCTGCAGCAACTCAGGGCGCAGCTTGCTGTTCTGCTTCCCCATCTTCTACAGAGCCCAAATGTAAGGAATGCATGTTAGATACCCCAAAAACAGCGTTTGAATGGGACAGAAAACAAGAATGTGGAGAGGTTTCATGTATTTATGTCACATTTACAGTCATATGAAAAAGTTTGGGAACCCCTTTCAGCCTGCATAATAATTTAATAATTTAAAAGAACACAGTGGTATGTCTTTCATTTCCCAGGAACATCTGAGTACTGGGGTGTTTTCTGAATTAAGATTTTACTGAAGCAGTATTCAGTTGTATGAAATTAAATCAAATGTGAAAAACTGGCTGTGCAAAAATTTGGGCACCCTTGTAATTTTGCTAATTTAACTGCTCAATACTGATTACTGGCAACACCAAATTGGTTGACTTTCATAGGCAGGTGTGTCCAGTCATGAGAAAAGGTATTAAGGTGGCCAATTGCAAGTTGTGCTTCTGTTTGACTCTTCTCTGAAGAGTGACAGCATGGGATTCTCAAAGCAACTCTCAAAAGCTCTGAAAAAAAAGATTGTTCAGTATCATGGTTTAGGGGAAGGCTACAAAAAGCTATCTCAGAGTTTTAAACTGTCAGTTTCAACTATAAGGAATGTAATCAAGAAATGAAAGGCCACAGGCACAGTCCCTGTAAAAGCCAGGTCTGGCAGGCCACGAAAAATACAGGAGCGGCATATGCGGAGGATTGTGAGAATGGTTAAAGACAACCCAAAGATCACCTCCAAAGACCTGCAAGAACATCTTGCTGCAGATGGTGTATCTGTACATCGTTCTACAATTCAGTGCAATTTGCACAAAGAACATCTGTATGGCAGGGTGATAAGAAAGAAGCCCTTTCTGCACTCACGCCACAAACAGAGTCGCTTGTTGTAAGCAAAAGCTCATTTAAACAAGCAACAGTCATTTTGGAACAAAGTGCTTTGGACTGATGAGACAAAAATGTAGTCATTTGGTCATAACAAAAAGCGATTTGCATCCCGGAAGAAGAACACCACATTCCAAGAAAAACATCTGCTACCTACTGTCAAATTTGGCAGAGGTTCCATCATGTTGTGGGGCTGTGTGGCTAGTTTAGGGACTGGGGCCCTTGTTAAAGTCAAGGGTCGGATGAATTCAACCCAATATCAACAAATTCTTCAGCATAATGTTCAAGCATCAGTCACAAATTTGAAGTTACACAGGGGTTGGATATTCCAACAAGACAATGACCCTAAACACACTTCGAAATCTACAAAGGCATTTATGCAGAGGGAGAAGTACAATATTCTGGAATGGTCGTCACAGTCCCCCAACTTGAATATCATCGAAAATCTATGGGATGATTTGAAGCAGCCTGTCCTTGCTCGGCAGCCATCAAACTGAACTGGAGAGATTTTGTACGGATGAATGGTCAAAAATACCACAATCCAGACACTCATCAAAGGCTATAGGAGATGTCTAGAGGCTGTTACATTTGCAAAAGGAGGCTCAACTAATTATTGATATAATATCTCTTGGGGTGCCAATATTTATGCACCTGTCTAATTTTGTTATGATGCATATTGCATATTTTCTGTTAATCCAATAAACTTTCACTGCTGAAATACCACTGTTTCCATAAGGCATGTTATATATTAAAAGGATGTTGCAACTTTGAAATCTCAGCCAATGATAAACAAAACTCCAAAGAATTAAGAGGGGTTCCCAAACTCTTCATATGACTGTATACTCAAAGCCTACTTCTAGAGTACATTCGATTTATTTTTGTAGTTTTTATAAGGATCTCCTTACCAGACTGAAAGATTCATATAAAGAGAAACAGAATGGAATATATGGGTGGGGTAGGTTCACTTTAAAATAAATTTTACTATTAAGTAAACAGCAGTATTCTAAGATAATTTGCAATAAGTAAAAATGTACTTTGTATTTTTGAAATATTTGTATTTGTGGTTTCACAGTCCTGAAATTGCTAGTGCTATCTAATTGGTGGAGCTTAATTACTCTTGCAACCAGGCAGCAGTTGGTAGTCAAGATGGAAGATCAATAGCACACGTGCTGTCAATCTTTTATTTAGTTGCTGTGGTCAGTGACACCCCCCACCAAAGATCAAATAGATAGCATTTTTAGCTGCATTCAGAAAGCAGGCAGAATAAGACAACTAATAATGCATGAAGATCAACTAAACAGTTTCTTAAAATAGGCCCATCAATAAACCAGTCACTAAGACGAAAAAGTAATTGCTTCCAAAATCAAACATTGTCTGGAAAACGATGGCCAACTGATTGCCCAGGAGCTGCATCACTCAATACTCAACTGTGGTCCATACACTAGGGAATCAACTAGGAGGCTTTTATCCACAGCCTGTATCAATTGTATGCCAAGTACAAAGATTTGTGGACTCCTTCTCTAAATATTAGAATTGGTGAGCTAAGCCATATCCATCATTTCTGACGCAGGCACCACATCATATAATGGCAATACTGTGATTCCTACTTTGTGGCAACAGTTTTTAGGGAAGGCACCATTCCTGTTTCAGCAGCATAATAACTCTGTACACAAACGAAGATTCATATAGAATTGGTTTGCAGAATGTGAGTGGAAGTCTATAATAATAAAAAGGCACAACAGCAGGGAATTGTTTCTAAGTGTAGTAGTTTCGTTTGTTTTTGTACTTGTACAAAAACAAACAAAACTACTACACTTAGAAACAATTCCCTGCTGTTGCGCTTTTTTATAATTATAGATTTTCGTGTGTGTGGAGGAGTACTCCAAAAAGAAAGCGTCAGAGTGGGGAAGTGATCTGTGAACAGGTGTTGATACTGGTTAACCTCTGATTCCAGGAGCGCCGCAAAGTTCTAAATTGGTGTTCTTAGTATGAGTGGAAGTACTTGACCAGCCTGCATAAAGCCCTGACCTTAACCACCTAATCATCTGTGGGATGAACAGGACTGCTGATGCATGGTAGGCCTGATCCCCAATATCAGTGCCCAACTTTAAACATTTGAATGGAAGCAAATCCCACCAACATTGTTAAACATCTAGTGGAAAGCCTTCCCAGAAGAGTAGAGCGTCAAAGAAATTGGTTTTGGAATGAGATGTGGGACAGGCAGCGATCATGCTTTTGGCATTTATAAACTATTAGTACCTGCCCAGAACAACCCACTGTATTACACATACCGTAAACACATTAAGGGGCATGTTTTTTTAAAGGAGAACTAAACCATGAAAATGAATATGGCAAAAAAATGCCGTATTTGAAATAATGAACTTATTGCACCAGCCTAAAGTTTCAGCTTCTCAATACCAGCAATGATCCAGGACTTCAAACCTATCACAGGGGGTCACCATCTTGGAAAGTGTCTGCGACACTGACATGATCAGCGGACTCTGAGAAGCTAAGTTTAGGACTCGTTGCAAATTATCAAGAAGAAAATGAGGTTGGCCTGTAATATAAGCTGATGCTACAGCTGATTATTAAATTCAGATGCTAGCTGTACTGGTTTATGTTCTGTCATGAAGTAATTATCTGTAATTAATTACTAATCAGCCTTATATTGTGACATTTCTATTCTGTATATACAATATATTGTGAATGGGTCCCTAAGCTCAGTAAGTGACAACAGCACAGAGCATGTGCAATGAATCAGCAGAAAAGAAGATGGGGAGCTACTGGGGCATCTTTGGAGGCACAGATCTTCCCTGCTAAATGCTGTGGTTGCCTTGGGCTGGTACAGAAGCCCACAACACAATGGACAACATTTCTAGCCTGTTTCATTAGTGAGTCTTTAGTTCTCTTTTAAATATAATTGAAACTGTAATTGTTTAAATTTAAGACTGTGTGTATTATGTTTTTACCAACATGACATATACTGTAATGTGCAGCCCTTTTAAGCAGTCAGGGGCGACATCACTGCTCAATGACATGCAAATAAAAAAGTTTAGGCTGCTTTCTTGCCAATGACAAAGCATTCCAATTGAGCAGAATATGAATTTAAATACTTGTGTGTTACAGGGGATGCATTATTAACATTATTGTCTATTATTACTATTGTGTAAAGAACAATATTATATTTTATAAGCAAACAACAATGAAAATAGTAAGAAACCCCTTCTTAACTGTGAACCAAACTCCCTACTTTAATGCAGATTGCTCTGTGCCAAAGGGCTGCATTCATTTTTTTCATGAAAGTTAAAATATTAAATCACCTCAATAAATCGATAATCAGTGGCTCTATATTATATCATTATCCTGCTTGGGAATTAATCTTTCCCACTGCCTTTCAGAACACTGACACTACCCATTTAATACATGACAAGACTAGGTATTAGAGAGAGAGTTTGTGTTGATCTTTAGGACCCCTGTTCCGTGGATGCTGATGCGTGCTCTGTTATTTTGGACACACGCATGTTGATTCCTCCCCGCATACAAGGAGAATTCATTATCGGCTGGCTGATCTCAGATTATCCTGGGGTATGGTGCAGCTGTTCGCAACAGCTGGCATGGGCAGCTTCTCTTTGGACACCAAAACCAGCAGATGTGACCTCTCACAGGATAGAGGATTTTCACCAAGGAAAACGCCACTTTCTCCTCTTCAGTCTCATTGCAGAAATAATAATGCACAAACGGGGATGGTCACGCTGCACTGTTAACCCTTTCCTTCACTAGATACGGGGTGTCCCACTTAACACCGTGTCGACAGAGGAATCCAGATAGGCTTGTGCATATAATGTGCGCAGAACTGGCTGTGTAAAATTATCCACCATTTCCACTAATTGTTTTTTCTTAAGAATCAGTGCAACATGAAATTGTCCCTAATTGCTAACTATGGCTGATTCACTGAAGAAACACATGTAGGAGCTTTAGTGCTGCCTGACTAGATCTTTGCCTTATTAATCCACTGTATTGGTTCTGCTGGAAGTGGATGATGGTCATAACAATAAAATATTTATAACATTTAAATAATTCCCCTGATATATAACTGAATTGTTTCTTGCCATTTTTTTGGCCATTTAACCTACAGTTTTGCTCCCAAACTTACAATAAGCAAATAATATACACACACACACACACACACATATATATATATATATATATATATATATATATATACACACACACACACAACTAAGTAGTTCACAGGACATTAAACAAAAATATTACCGTATTCCAGAGCCCTGTTGCTGGATGAAGCTGCAATGTTTCAGTGCCCCAGGGCACAGATAATTAAGGGGTGTGTAAAAAGGTGCCCTTGCGTATACACTCGCCGTGGTAGTTTTCTCTACAGCACCAAGCGCTGAGATGCCCCGTTGTAGCCCTGGCTATTGCTGTGTCAGGAGCCGGTGTAACCATCAAACGCTGCTGTGTGTGTTTCTCCCACTTCTGGAGCTGCTGAGAGGATTGTACAGCTTACAGACTGGCCGGGACAAAGCACTTTCACAAGGGGGTGGCCAATGTATATTATAGTATATATTGGTTTTCCGGGCACTGCGGCTATACACAACAAGAGATTAGGAGTAAATAATTACAGTAGTACTACGAAAGGCAATAAGCCTGTGTCTGGAGTTAGTTTTATAGAGAAATTCTGTTGCAGAAAAAAACGACACCCCCTGACAAATGAAATGGGAGATTCCAGGTCTCAGCATTGGCTAAGTCAGTCAATACAGTGGCGTAACTACCAGGGGTGCAGGAGGTGCAATCGCACTCCACTGGGGCCCTGCCGGCGTCAGGAGGGAGGGCTGGACCAAGCACTTTTCCCCCCTGGACTTGCCTGCAGCAGCAGCCTGGCAGTGGCATAACTACTTGCTGGCGGACCCTGGTACAGGATGGGCACCCGGATCCCCTATGAATCGCACGTCGATGTGCCGCTAGCGTGCGCCCCATGTGTTCTAGGACATTATACACAAAGCTGACACTACATTTGTCCTTTTATGTGTTGTGGTAATATACATGTAACTGGCACTATCATGTGTTCCGAAGGCATTATACATAGAACTGGCATTGTATTTATCTTACCATGTGCCACAAATGAAATATATAACTGCAGTTAGTTCACTGAAATGACTGAGGGACTAACTATTCATCAAATCTGCGGAGTGTCTCACTCTATTTGAGGGGGGCGCCTTCTGCATGTGCTGGAGTAATCTATTTCCCATCCAAAACAAAACAGGATACAAAATGACTTTATTTATGTTGAGATGATTTGGACCTCAATCAAGGGAACTGCTGAAAAGTCACTAATGATGGCTGCTCCTGACCCCCCTCCTTTTCCAGGCTCTCTTTGTAGCCAAGGTGAATGACAGGCTCGGATAATGGATTAGACAGGGGACAGTATTATTAGTGGCAGCTCCAGTCCCACAAGCCTCCCCCCTCCACAACAGGATGTGCAACTGGTAGTGTCGGAGCAGCTCAGTGATTGCTAATAGTGAGGGACTTAACCCGCCGACTCCCATAGGCACATACCTTGCTGCTGGAATGTGAGCACAAGGCAGGAAAAGAGATGACATGGGTGTCCGCAGAAAAATTTCCGGGGGGGGGGCAAGGAAGCAAATTTCAGAATCCACAAAGCTTTCAGAATTTCAGAATTTTCAGAATCCACAAAGCTTTTATATAATACATAAACTAGTACAAATTGCATATGTATAGCATCTTCATTCTGTTACTGACACTACCATCAATTGGATCATTCCAATTTGCCCATTTTTATTAAATATAAAGATGGCAAAGTGACAAGTTCATGTATAAATACCTATAGAACTCATAGCAGAATGGCACAGTTATTTTACATGATTTACTGCCTTCACAGCTCTCTGGCTTTGACTGGAAAGTGGACCATTAGCCACACATCATCCAGAGACAATTTAGAAAAACACAAAAGCAGAGCCACTGACCGTGTGGGTGAGAGGGTGGTGAGCAGACTGCAGTGTTTAAGGGTTAATAAGCAGCTCCTTCTTTGGTTTTCCTTTTCCCTACGCTGAAATCAGGGAACTGAAGGAGGCGGGCAGTATCAGTGCTGGCCAATCAGCTCCACAGCTGCTACTAATGCTCTCTCCTCCTTGTCACAGCCCAAGTAATTTGATCCGGCTGCAGGCAGTGTGACAAGGGAGGAGCGAGCACCAAGGGAGCTGTAAAAAGAAACGTCGGGCTGCAGAGAAGAAAAGGTCTGAGGGAGTGGGGGAAAACATTTTGAAAATCAGTGCAGTGTCCGTGTCCCAGGCTGTTGCTACAGGCAAGTCCAGGGGGGGGGAAGTGCTTACTCCAGCCCTCCCTCCCGACGCCGGGCCTCAGTGGGGTGCGGGGCCCGGGTGCGATTCTCACCTCCCGCACCCCCTTAGTTACGCCGCTGCAGCCTGGGACACAGACACTGCACTGATTTTCAAAATGTTTTCCCCCACTCCCTCGGACCTTTTCCTCTCTGCAGCCTTTCTTTTTACAGTTCCCTTGGTGCTCGCTCCTCCCTTGTCACACTGCCTGCAGCCGGATCAAATTACTTGGGCTGTGACAAGGAGGAGAGAGCATTAGTAGCAGCTGTGGAGCTGATTGGCCAGCACTGATACTGCCCGCCTCCTTCAGTTCCCTGATTTCAGCGTAGGGAAAAGGAAAACCAAAGAAGGAGCTGCTTATTAACCCTTAAACACTGCAGTCTGCTCACCACCCTCTCACCCACACGGTCAGTGGCTCTGCTTTTGTGTTTTTCTAAGTTGTCTCTGGATGATGTGCGGCTACTGGTCCACTTTCCAGTCAAAGCCAGAGAGCTGTGAAGGCAGTAAATCATGTAAAATAACTGTGCCATTCTGCTATGAGTTCTATAGGTATTTATACATGAACTTTTCACTTTGCCATCTTTATATGAGCTCTGGGGGTATTTATACATGAAATTGCCACTTTGCCATCCTTTATATTTAATAAAAATGGGCAAATTGGAATGATCCAATTGATGGTAGTGTCAGTAACAGAATGAAGATGCTATACATATGCAATTTGTACTACTTAATATATTATATAAAAACTTTGTGGATTCTGAAAATTCTGAAATTCAGAAAGCTTTGTGGATTCTGAAATTTGCTTCCTTGCCCCCCCCCTTGGAAAATTTTCTGCGGACACCCATGTCATCTCTTTTCCTGCCTTGTGCTCACATTCCAGCAGCAAGGTATGTGCCTATGGGAGTCGGTGGGATAAGTCCCTCACTATTAGGGTAAGGCCAGACGAGGAGATTGGGGGAGATTTTGTCGCCTGGCGATTTATCGCCACGTCTTTTGCGCGACTATTTCCTCGAACTGCCTCAGCGTCTTTTCCCCATAGGCTACATCGCAAAATCGCCTGCGCTAATGCACACGCGGCCATGCGTTTTCAATAGTCGCCCAAAGTTGCTATTGAAAACGCATCGCCACGTGTGCATTAGCGCAGGCGATTTTGCGCTGTAGCCTATGGGGAAAAGACGCTGAGGCAGTTCGGGGAGAGAGTCGCGCAATAGACGTGGCAATAAGTCGCCAGGCGACAAAATCTCCCCAATCTCCTCGTCTGGCCTTACCCTTAGCAGTCACTGAGCTGCTCCGACACTACCAGTTGCACATCCTTTTGTGGAGGGGGGAGACTTGTGGGACTGGAGCTGCCACTAATAATACTGTCCCCTGTCTAATCCATTATCCGAGCCTGTCATTCACCTTGGCTACAAAGAGAGCCTGGAAAAGGAGGGGGGTCAGGAGCAGCCATCATTAGTGACTTTTCAGCAGTTCCCTTGATTGAGGTCCAAATCATCTCAACATAAATAAAGTCATTTTGTATCCTGTTTTGTTTTGGATGGGAAATAGATTACTCCAGCACATGCAGAAGGCGCCCCCCTCAAATAGAGTGAGACACTCCGCAGATTTGATGAATAGTCAGTCCCTCAGTCATTTCAGTGAACTAACTGCAGTTATATATTTCATTTGTGGCACATGGTAGGATAAATACAATGCCAGTTCTATGTATAATGCCTTCGGAACACATGATAGTGCCAGTTACATGTATATTACCCCAACACATAAAAGGACAAATGAAGTGTCCTAGAACACATGGGGAGCACGCTAGCGGCACATCGACGTGCGATTCATAGGGGGGGGCTGGGTGCCCATCCTGTACCAGGGCCCGCCAGCAAGTAGTTACGCCACTATAGACTGCTGGCTAGTAACACTGAAGCTTCAATTCATGTGTAGAGAGTTGTGGGTTGGGCTGGTACCTGATTTGTAGTGAGAGGCGGGACTGAAGGATACTATATGGTGCTTGTTTATATAGTCACCTAGTGGGGTATGTGAGTTCCGCTAGTTATAAAGAAGCTTTCACAAACGCAAAAAGAGATTAAGCGAACCCATGTTGACTCTAACAGTGTAAGTTAATGGAGAATTAATTAAAAAATAACTGAGAATCCAGCTCTCTTTTATTCATTCAACAGATATTTGCAACCAGGGCCGCCATTAGAAATCACTGCCTGTACAACTATATTTTTGGGGCCGCCCAATCCAACCCCCAAGCCCCACCCACTCCTCACAACAGTTAAAATACCACACAGACATCAGTGCTAAAGAAGGTAACCCTCCCACACACACACAAGTTAAAAAAAGCTATTGATGGTCAGGGTCCCCTTATACGTTAAAAAAAACTGTGGTGCCGAAAAAAAAAACATAGGTGGCAGGGCCTATAGAATATTAAAATAATACATTGGTGGCCAGGGGATTAAAAAAACCACAAATCGGCAGTGGCGTAACTGCCCCCCTGAGTTCTTCTGCCGTTTCCGGGCGTATGGAGGGGGGCGGTGCCCGGCTGCATGTCCCGCGCCAGGGCCGGCCCCCCTCTAGTTAGGTTACTAGAATGTGTGTGCAGTAGAATTTAACTCATGTCATCAGGACTTCAACTTCGCCTCCTTTCGTGACTTTGGGTCTTTTTGCCGCTTCAGGATGTCAATTTTGGCTGTTTTCGTGACTATGGGTCTAAATCATGTGTTATAAATGCAGCAGGTGTAATAGTAACACATATTTACAAAGCACCAACCTTTTCCACAGCACTGTGCAATAAATGTTTGTATACATGGAACATACTGATTTTCTCTATAGGCAATAAATGGCACATGCCTAGTGTGGCAGCTCAGTTGTCAGTTTGGTATGTGGTAGGTGGAGAACTATGTCTAGTCGTGAAGTGCAGGAGGCGAAAACCTGTGGTGACCCACGTGTTGACCACCAGTTGTGCAGGTTCAGTTTAAAATTTGGGCAACCATTGTGGGTTAGGGTTGGGTGCAGGTCAGACTGGAAAAGTGCACTCCTTCACTGCTCCCAAAGTTTCCTTGTCTAGGAACCAGAGGCGCTCACAGAAGTAGTGTACAGAGCAAGAAAACAAGGTTCCTACAATATATCAACATTTTGTGGGTTAGGGTCAGTTGCAGGATAAGGTTTGCGGGTTAGGGTCAGGTGCAGATGAGCTTTTTCCTGACCCTCACATCACTAATGTCTAGGGCAAGGCTGGATATGATTCTGAATAGGGGCTTAATTCAGAAACCTGGGCTCCCCCTGTAAAAAATTTTCATGGGCTCCCAAAATTCAAAAACACAGATGACACGCTAGAAGCTGCAGTAAAATAGGGAGTTGACACAAAATTGCTGATGACCTGCAAACCCCCCCCAACTTTCACTTGCCAGGCCCTCCGAAGTCACTGGGCCTGTGCACCTAATTGCTATGTAGTATGTTGTTCTGTAAATTCTAATATGAGTTCAGATAACAGCTGCTTTGCTTAGGCAAAGGATGCCTAAATAACAGTGTTTGCAAAATGGCAACTGCCTGCTTGCTGTGATTGTGTAATTCAAAGACTGGAGTAAACAAGGTTTAAATATTTTATATAGTGTAAATAAAGCATTTTGTTTGACAAACACAATAGAAATTAATTTGGAATTATTTCTTAAGGTAAGGGTCCCCTTTAAATATGTATAGTTTTGTTATTTCTTGCACTAAAAAGGCAAGTACAGAAATTGTCATATTCATATTCTAATTCTTATTTGTATGAACACAATCCAAATAACACACCAGCCTGTCCACAGAGGAACCGTATTCAGTTTATTAGTCTTTCAGATAAAGAGCAGGTCATTATAGAGATGGCTTCTTATTGGACTGCTGGTTGGTCCTTGCTCATACCGACAGGAATTAGGATTTTGCCCTCTTTAGGGCAAGAAATAAAAAAAAAAAACATAGTTTCTAATTTAAACAATCTGCATAAAGTTCAGCAGAAGTCCTTTTCATTTGTCTTATGTTGAAAAAAATTATAAAATTATTTTATTAAGAATTTTAAAGGGGACCTGTTACCCACACATGAAAATCTGTATAATAAAATACCTTTTAAAATTAATCATGAAACCCAAATTTTTTTTTATTAAAACAACCATACTGGTTAGAAACTCATTTAAAACTTTCAGCTGTCAACCATATATTGCCTGTCCCTCCTCTATGCCTTAGGCATAGAGACAGGAAAGGCAATTACTATCACTTTCCATTCTGCACTTACTAGATGTTACTGCATTCCTTATATTCCCCCTCCATCTCCAACATTTAATTTTGTAGCCAGTGTATGGGTATGGGTATCATGTGCCCCATTATAGTGTATAAACAAGATTTTGGCAAGATTTTAGCTTGCCTTAATAACAGTGTCCACAAAATGGCTGCTGCCTGCTTTATGTGATTGCAATTTACAAGACTAAAATAAAGAAGAAATCATGAATATAGTGTAAGTGAAGTTTATTTTGATTGACTAATATAATGAAACGCGATTTGGAATTATTTTTTTGGGGTGACAGGTCCCCTTTATAGAGAATTTAGAAATGTAATTGCAAGCAAGTTTTCAAAATGCCTCGTAAAATGCTGTGATTATCTCTCTTTACATGCAGATAAATTCAAACCGGGAATCAGATCCTATGCTCGAATCAGGGCTCTTCTGTGCCTGTACCCAGAATCATGGCATCAACCCAGGTGCAGGCATGCTGACCATATTTTGGCACCAAATTAAACACTCGTTTTAGCACCGAAATTCGACTTCATCCAAGCCGACACAGTGATTCCGGGCGCAGACACAGTAGAGGGTTGATTCACACGTAGGGGCTTATTCTCAGTCTGTGTTTATCCACAGGCTGAGAATCAGTCCAGTGTGCCATTGCCTATTACGCTCCACTACTCCCCAGCTCCATACAACTGAACCACTTGCACTTGCATGGAAGTCACAAGCGGCTGGTGCCAGGCCAAGGCACTGAGGCTCCGAAGGCAGCTACTGCCCCCCCAGGCTAGTGCATGAGCACTCCTGCGGTTGAGCAAGTACAGAGGGGGCGCAAGTTAGTTAGTCACTGAATATCATGGAACTCTAAAGTCATTTCTAATATCCTCATACTTAAGGTAATGTTATTTTTTTTTAAAAAATTTCAGGAAATCACATAAGTGATAACATTCTTCATATTCTTACTGATTACAATAGGGTTACAGAGAATAAAATTATAAAAAACACATGTAAACATTTTTTTTAATAAGTTGTGATGCACGTATTGCATTTTTATGGGATGGGGAACAGTTTGCTGCAGTGGAATGCAGTGGTGCTTTGAAATTTTTTAAAAAGAGTTCAAGAAAAATGAAACAATGTAAAGATTATATGAAGAGGGACTGTCAACTTTTGGGGTGGGTACTAGTTTTAAGGTCTACAGGTGATTTGAGGGGGGTGCCGCTGGTGTAACTACAGCAGAGTTGGGGGAACCCCTAGGTAAACTGCAACAGAGTGGTGGAAACTGTGCCAAGCAGAGAGGAAAACCACTGGTAGAACTGTGGTGGCAGGACAAGGGGAGTAACATCTGGTGGAAATGGCACATGCAAAGGGAATGACCTCTGGATGAACAGCGGCAGGCAGAGGGGAGAACCACTGATGGAACTACACAGGCAGAGAGGAGAACTGCTGGTGGAATGGCGGCAGGCAGAGGGGGGAACCACTAGTGGGACTGTGGCAGAGGCAGGGCACAGAAGTGGAAGTGTGGTTTCATGAGAAGGTGATGTTGGAATTGAGGTTGATCATAGGTGGCATTAATGTCCTCTATGGTTTTGTTTGGCCTTCTTTTTAAATCCAGCTTTACTTTTCCTGGACAACTCTAATGACAGTGCAGCTTTAGTAAACCACAAGTCTTTCTCTGCTATATGGACCTTATTTGTTATTTTCTGCTTGGTGTAACACAGGTAGGGGGTCACATAGAAGCAGTTCTATTAAATCAACAGTAATAATAATAATAATGAAAGTGACCGTTCCTTAGCATAGACAGAAACAGCAAAGCAGCAGATATTTATTACCATGGGGACTGTTTTGTCGATCACTTAAACAACACAAATGGTATGGCAACTCGTACTTGTAAGTAAATATGGAAAATATAATGCTCAGGGCACATGCTCAGATGAATCTGTTCTATTTCTATTTAATTACATTTAATGAAAGGTAAACACTGCTTATAATTGGGTTAGTCACCCTTTAACTACTTGGATACCTCATCTCATATAAAATGTTATTCCTGAACCAACAAATATATTTTATTTTAGTTGTAATATTAGTGTGCAGGCATCCAGCTCATGCCATTTTGCCTGATCCTGTGCTTTCAGAAAGACTCAGTACTTCATTATGGAACTGCTTTCAATTAAGCTATTGTGTCTCCTACTCGATGTAACTGAATGAGTCTCAGTGAGACTTGGATTTTTACTGCAGAGTTCTATTCTAATAACTACCAGTGGAGCTGTTAGCTTGTGTCAAGTTGTTATCAGTTACCTTCCCATTGTTCTGCTGATGGGCTGCTGGGGTGAAAGGAAGGGGGGAGACCACTCCAACTTTCAGCACAGCAGTAAAGAGTGACTGAAGTTTATGAGAGCACAAGTCACATGACTGAAGGTACCTGGGAAACTGACAATATGTCTAGCCCCATGTCAGATTTCAAAATTACATATAAAAAATCTGTTTGCTCTTTTGAAAAATGAATTTCAGTGCAGAATTCTGCTGGAATGGCACTATTAACTGATGCGTTTTGAAAAAAAACACGTTTTCCCATGACAGAATCCCTTTAAGCAAATGCTGCTTTAAGTAGTAATTGTTTATACAAGTAACTTGTAGAGCACTGAAAATTTGTAATAAATGTATATTATTTTTATATTGGGTTTGACTTTCCCTTTAAGGCTCTGTAATATAAGCAGCACTGTTTATATGAGATGTAAAGTAACTCATTGTGGAAGTTAAAAAGCCTAATAACGCAGAGTGCAATTTAGCTAGTCTAGGGGGGCTCAGCGACGCCTCTATCCCGGCCTCACTACGGAAAACAAAACATGACTGGCAGGCCCAGATTGACAATCTGTGGACAAATGCATAGACGCTGCTGTAAGATGCCATAGGCAGTCAATATTTAGTGGACTGGTGGGGGCTGATTGAGCCTCTGTGTACAGTGAATAACTGGACACTAGTAAAACTCTGTTTTTCCCTAGTGTGCCTCTTGCCATCAAATGTATTGCTATCACAATATTGAACAGTTTCTAACACCTCAATCACATCCACCACTGCTAAGTACAGAGGGAAATGCCTGATGCATATTTCACTCATAAAAAAAGCTATGTCAGCGGCCCTAGATTAGCCCAGTTGCTCAGTTGCTGCGTTATTAGGTCCGCACATGATTAATGTTTTTGAGCAGGGTTTTTAATTTGTGGGATTTCTGTTTATTGTCTGTCCTATTGGGTTGAATAGCTGTTTTTAACAAGGACAATTAAAACTTAAATGTGTAGTACTAAATTCAGCTTTTTCAATAATTATCTGGAAACAGTGGGAAGGTGCAATTTTTATGTAGATTTTTTATGCAAAAACAAGAAGTGCATGTTGGGAAAAGAAACCTACGTGCTGAAAAACGCATGACAAATGCATGTTGACAGTCGCGTGTGGTTTCAGTGGCGTACTTACGCCCGGCGTTTCTTTTTTAAAAACGCAACGTAAAAACGCCACGTCTGACCTTGCCCTCAGGTGGATTAAATCAATTGCAGCTTATCTCAGACATTCTATTTGCAAAAACATCCTCAATATGATGCGTAGGCTTTATAAGCAGTCTCTTTTAGTTAGTTGTAGTTTAACTTCTACTAATAGGTGTATCCACATAATTCAAGCACTCATCAGTACTTGGGACTGATTCGGTGCAACTAAGTATATGTATTGCAGTGTGTAGGCCTTTCTGACTACATTGTATAATCACATGCAGTTCCTTGACCAGCGGCACTTGAGTGCATATCTTACAGAAATAGAAAAATAGTATTTTCGCAAGAGTGATTTTAGAAAATTGCTTTATCACAACCTTTTTATCTCCTAAATACGTCATACCTCTCACTTGACAACTGACAAGATGTATCCTGAAAGTAATTCACTGTGTGTAAAAAAATGGGCTGGGGATGATTTTATATAAAGAATGTATTTTTCGTAAACATATATAATTGGGACAAATGACACCCAACAGGACAAGCAATGAAGAGAATAAAAAGAACACACATATACTACTTTCAATAGCAACCGCATCAAATGACTTATCAAAGTTAAAATTTTGAGTCCGTCGGGTTCCAATAATGTGATTTATTTTTAATAAACTTAAAGAGTGTAGGAATATATCTTTATGGAGATGTTTATTTAGTAACATTTCAACCACATGTTGGTTTCTTTCCTTTCCTTATATATATATATATTTATATGTGGTCAATAAATATTTTTAAATATTTAGCTTAAAAAAATGACCCTCCAATTACCTAATGTATCTCCTGAGGCAACATGCTGAAGATTTTCTAAATAGTAGAAAAAATAATACAGCCAGCACACACTGAACAGTTCAGTGTGAAAATAAAAACTGGAAAATAGCATGTGCAAAATAAAAAAGGGTGGAGTGAGTGGATGTCTAATAGAAAACAACTTCCTGCTTTGCAGCACTCTATCTCTGAGATAGTCAGCAGATGTAAGGGAGGCCACATGGGACATAACTGTTCAATAAGTTGAATTGATCCTTAGCATGCAGGACAGATTTAAAAGCAAACAGTTATGACCCATGTGGGCCCCCTCAAGTCATTACTGTCTGGTAACCAATCAATGGAAACCAAGAGAGCTGCAAAGCAGGACGTAGTGTTCTGCCTATTATGTTACACATCCAGTCGACTACAGCCTTTATACATTACATATTTGGCTAACTAACTAAAGGTATAGGATTCATTATCTGGAAATCCGTTATCCAGAAAACCCTTCATTATGGAAAGGACATCTCACATAGACTCCATTTTATCCAAATAATCCAATTGTTTTAAAAATGATTACCTTTTCTCTGTAATAATAAAACAGTACCTTGTACTTGATCCAAGCTAAGATATAATTAATCCCTATTGAAAGCAAAACCAGCCTATTGGGTTTATTTAAATGATTTGCTATTAGACAAGGTATGAAGATCCATATTACAGAGAGATCTGTTATCTGGAAAACCCCATTCTGGATAACGGGTCCCATACCTATAATACAAAGATAATGCAGCGTTGCCTTGCACTGGTAAAACTGCTGTGTTTACTTTAGAAACAGTACTATTGCTTATATAAATAAGCTGCTGTGTAGCAATGGGGGCAGCCATCCAAAGGAGAAAAGGCTCAGGTTACACAGCAGATAATCTCTGTAGAACATAATGTTGTTATCTGTTTTCCACTATTTAACCTGTGTCATATAGCCATTTTTCAATTTTTAGCCATTGCTACACAGCAGCTTGTTGTATATGAACCATAATAGTGTTTCTGAAGCAAACAGACCAGTTTTACCAGTGCAGAGCAACAGTACATGATATTTTTATTACTTTAAAACACTTTCATTTTTGGTGTTACTGTTCCTTTAAGCATGGCACCATATACTGGTGTTACACAGCATATGGACTCCAGCCCTGATATGCTCAACTACTCAAACATGACACCTAAAGCCCAGCTTAAACTTACTTTGCCTCTCTCAGCGCAGATACAGTGCAGCAGTCAACAAAATCAGCCAAGTGTGCTATCAGTGTGCACCTGATTGCTTACTCTATACTGAAAGTCTAGGGAGACATGGCCATACCACACAAAAATAGTCTAAATTGTACTCAGAATCATGTTAGCATGTTAACTCCTTTTGCCAAGAATTCCTGCCTCCAGTTCCATGATCTGGTTTACAAAAACAAATGCTAAACTGCACCAGTTGAGTCACCCACAGCAATGCATTCAGATTTTTGCTTTCACTTTTCTTCCTTTTGAGGATTGCAGTTGGGCGCCCTAGGCAACCTGGATGGTAGTGAGGTGCAGGTGAGTTTGGGTCAACTTCCACACAAAGTATGCAGGCCACGTATGGGTGCGAGCTGCTCTCTAGCCTCTGACCTCCTAGTGTCCCATTTCTGCCAGATGTGCTCCTTTTTACATACTCGCACACTGCTGCCCCACCACCTTCTGTGACATAACGACAGGGTGGGCATGGATATATAAATAGGAAATGCACCCTCCAGCCCACAGAGTCCATCCCTCTGTCCTTTGGCAACTTTCCATCAAACAAAAAAAATGAAAGGCCGGTTTGCAAAGTCCTGTTTTTCAGGGATATAAATAGGAGCACACAGCATGTTAGGGTTGGGTGAGGATTCTCGGGGGTCGGGTTAGGGTCAGGTGGGTCGAGTATTTCTTGACCCGCATATCACTACTGGCTGGCCACCACTCCCTCCCCGAGAATGCACATGTGTGGCTCTAAGGAAAATTACAAGCAGGCCATGGGGGAATAAGGTCCCAGCCAATGGGTAGGTGACAGAAAAGGTACATGCCTAGAGCCCCCCACCGTTGTGCCCTATACATGTACCTCTTTGTGTCTCTTCTGTCTACCATAGTTCTGGTCCTGGTTGGTTGCACACTTGTGCAATTTAGCACCAATATTAAGTGACCAGACAGATAAGGCATGTGACTCTGGAGTGATCATCTTGACTGAGCGACAGCCAGGGAGGCCATGATCTGCCCCATTCCCTCCTTTCCCACAGTCTCACCAAATCTTTTTCAATTACATATGTAGAATATGGGCTGTACCAATCTAGCAGCAAAAAGTTGAAAGTAAAACATGCTCATAATACACACTTAATTTGTACATGACACTCACAGGGTGAGAGAAATCTAAAATCCACTCATGCTGCACTGTATGTACAGTAACCAGGATTATTTACAGTAAATAGATGTCACAGTTATTGATCCATGATCAAATAAACTTTACTAACATTTCTCTTACATGCAGCAGAAAACAAACAGGATAATGGATGCCAGTCAAAATGGATACTGTATTTAGGATACATGTGCCCTTGATCCTAGAACTGTATTGCTGAAAATGCATACTGGAGAGCTGCTGAATGAAAAGCTAAAAAACTCAAAAACCACTAATAATAAAAACCAATTGCAAATGGTCTCAGAATATTACTTTCTACATCTTATTACAAGTTAATTTAAAGCTGAACAACCCCTTTAAGGTTTAATACCAGCTTGTTCTATTGGCTGATCTGTGGACCAGAATTTTGTGATGACCAAATATCTTCCTTCCTTGGTCTAACTAACATATCTATTTGTTATACAGTCTTATTTCTTGGTAGAGAGCTGTAATTTCTAATTCTAATAGCTTGGGAGCTCTAGAGAAGACTGATGATAGTTGCTGAAAAGCTATATCAAATGTAAGAAGTATCATATAATTTAGTCCTAGGACAGATCCCCCTGCTGTTACTTCCAGAAAGCCAATGGTAAAAGGTAGGGTGCCCACGAATGTGCCCCTTTAGGATTGCATCTAGATTCTAGAGTATCCATCGAACTGAGCTACAATATCTGTATTTCATGCAAAAGCTATTATAGCATCCCTGCTAACTATATTTAGAGATATCCCTGCATTTTCCAGTGATCTGGTAACTTTGCCATAGATGGGCAAAACATATGAAGAAAGATGATAGAGGACTGTTCATTCTAAACTGGACTGATATCAAGCTCCAAATGTCAGCCCTTGATCTGACCAATACAAAAGACACAATCTGTGACTTCTGTTCCAGAAATGTAATAGGTCTAACTCCTGAGAGGAGACTGGAAAAGACTGGATGGTGGCTAGGAGGGTGAAGCTCAATCTACCTTGCAGACAGGTCCGGACTGAGAATTAAAATAGGCCCTGGCATTTCAGGTAAACAGAGGCCCAAACAGCCCCCACCAGCCCACTAAATACTGACTTTCTATGGCACCTTATAGCAGCCCCTCTGGCATTTGCCAGGATCCACAGATTGCCAGTCCGGGCCTGCTTGCAGATGTCCTGTTTATATGTTTAGATGTTTTAATATCCTACTGATGCATTGGTGATTCCCTTGACACACACCCCATTACTGCAGAATAAATTGCAAATTGTAGCCTAATATGGCTTCTAACACATATTTTAAAATTGAGAAGCCAGCTATTCTGTTAATGATCTAATAGGTGTGCGGCCTAGGGGCGCACATTTTAGAAATCCGGCCCTGCCTATACCTGTATATACCTGGGCACCATTTCACCACCTTAACTGGTATATTTTTAATCCAAAAATCCCTTCTGAAAGTTTTGTCCTTTATTTCCCCACCTTTCCATTCTGATTATTTTTGCCCTGCAACTTTCATTTGCTCTTTTCAATCTATTTCACTTCACATTCATCTGTTTTCATGTTCCTCTTCCTAGCTATCTTTCTGCTTTTTATGTTCCTCTTCCTAGCTATCTTTCTGCTTTTTATGTTCTTCTTCCTAGCTATCTTTCTGATTTTCACCACTGTTTTTTTTTAAACATGCCCCACACACCTTGAAATACCACAAATTGACTATCCGTCACCTAATTGCTTTTTACTCCTTCTGCTTTTTTCGCCCATCTACATGTCCCTACTAATTATGTGCGAGTAGGGACTTCCCCGACCCCCACCCGGCCCTAAACCACCCTCCATTAGCCCGCGTCTGCCCGCATCCACACTTCCCCGTTGCTTTTATTGGGGAGATTAGTCACCGAGCGACAAATCGCCTCTTCTTCATGGCAACTAATCTCCCTGAACTGCCTCCCGCTGGCTAGAATGTAAATCGCCGACGGGATGGCAACTGAGCGCTTCGTTTTCTGAAGTCATCCGAAGTTGCCTCATAAGGAAACTTCGGGCGACTTCGGAAAACGAAACACTTTTGAGTTCAGGAAGATTAGTCGCCCCGAACCTCCCTGAATCTGAGTTTGTGTCTCTGCCCGTAGCATCTGACAGTTCAGTTCAGCTACAGGTTTACCTGAATAGAAAGGTGATAAACATCACTCTCAGACATTTCCCAACAACAGTGGCAGGGCAGACACTGACTGGACATCAGTCCAGGGCACTGGCCTCAGATAAGACAATCGCAATTTATGTCGGGGGAACTGAATAACAGGGATGGGAGAGAAGTCCTGGAGACGGGAAGGAGATGGGTGGGGGGGGGTGACGGAGTGTGAGAGAGACTGGGGGGAAAGTTTTTACTCAGCTTGAGGGAAGGCCTGAGAGGAGTTTTCACACGGCCCCTCTGGAAGTAGCTACACCACTGCAGCTATCTATTGAAGTTACAATATCAAGTTAACACAGCAGAACAAGCTTGTTCAGAATGCCAGGCAGCTTTGTACCTTCCTGTCAGATAGAGTGATGCATAACTTCCAGCCAATGCTCTTACTGGACTGCTCCTTTTTAAATATAAGTGTTACAGGGGGATAATGCAGCAGAAGAGGATCGTATTGCTATGGTGTGAAAAAGATTAATGTTACCAGCACAAGGTTAGGGTCCCTCTGCGGGGGGGGGGGGGAATCTTGAACTCTGCTCTGTACTTAGAGTTGCCACCTGGTCTGGAAAAAAATACCTGCCTTCCTATATATTTATCTTTTTTCCCTATTAAACAACATTGGGATCAACCATAATTTTTCTCGGCCAGGCCGGTAGGTGGTAACCCTATCTATACTTTCGCCAGCACTTCTGCCGCTCCCGCACACAGTCCTCCACGCGAAATTCAGGACAGTCCTATATCACTAACTCGTACTGTGCGCTCCTGCAGCAGCCAGACACAGCCACTTACCATTATCTGTAGGTAGCCTATCAGGATTTGTGTGCTTCATCTCTGTCCAATCAGAGCACGAGCGCATACTCATTGTGCGATTCAACGGGACTATACTCAATAATACGAAAACTCTATGGTCAGGGTTGCCAGGTTGGCGGGTTTCCAGCCAAATTGGGCTACTAATTTAAAGCCAAGGCAAGTTTTGAAAGTACAAACTAGCCAATGTACAGATTTGGGCTTCTTTTTGGTTCTTTGGCTGGTTTGTACTTTGGAAACCAGCCAAAATGTTTCTTGTCCCAATGTGCAGAGCCAGCATCTCCCAATGCATGTTGGGTAATGTAGCTTTTTAACAATTTGCCAACTGCCACAGTGAATGTAAGACTACAATACCCAGGATGCAATGGGACTGACTTGTGTAGAAGTCGGAAGTTACCAGATTTTGGGCTCTGTACCCCAGTCAATTTCAGACAATTTTGGAGCAAAAATCTCCCGGACACCAAAATGTCTAGAGGTTGACAAAATTGATTGAAATTGTATAAGTATCAGGGCTTTATGGGGCTCCTATACCTCCTGTCCCCCCTGTGTTGTTACACCCCTGGCAAATTTGTCTCATGTTGCTTCACGCAAAAATTAGGGAAACAACGAAAATTTTAAAAAGGTGTATTTTCACATATATTCATTTACTTTTTAGACGTTTTTTTCATTGCACATATGGAGCTATTTTTGGGCCACTCTTGAAGTGCCTCTTGGCTAGTTTTGGGTTGGTTTTGTAGCTGACTTTGGTTTTGTGGTTTTTGAAAATTAGACCTGCCAACCCTGTCTATGGTACAGGTGTAACTCAGAGAAGCCATTAAGAAGAGATGATGCTATAATCGCAGGATGTACACAACGCCATGGCAACGTTGTGAAAAGTTGTCGCACTTTTAATATTCTTATAAACTTCTCAATCTTCTAATCAATTCTGAGTAAAAACCTTGCCGTAGACAGCTCTGCATCGGTCTCGCCACCCCGCCATGTCTCACTCCCCCTCACCCCACCGTGTCTCTCTCACTCCATCTCACCCCACCGTGTCTATATCACTCTGTCTCTCTAGGGCTGGATTTACATAGTGGGCGCCCCTAGGCCCACTACCGTTTGTCGCCCCTGACCCCTCCAGGGGGACAGGAGCAATGGGGATTGGCACACAGGAAATTAAAAAAATTATTGCATCTCCAGCACATACCCAGTGTTTTTGAACCAATGTGGGTATGGTTGGGCAGCATGCCGCCCCCCTAAAATCCTGCCGCCCTAGGCCTTGGTGGCCTTTCCGGGCCTGTGTCTCTCACCCCATTACTTTCCTACACCGTTTCCCCATCCTGCCCCCATCTCTCTCCAGCACTTCTCTCCCATCCCTAGTCATTCAGTTCCCCGACATAAATTGCAATCGTCTTATCTGAGGCCAGTGATCTGGACTCATGTCCTGTCAGTGTCTGCCCCTGCAGCTGTTGCTGGGAAATGTCTAAATTATGTTTATCATTCTGGCAAACCTGTAGCTGAACTGAACCATCGGGTGCTGTAAGGGAGTTGGTATGACTAAACCATCGGGAAGTATAAGGAGATTTTTCTAACCCCCTGATGTCAGTAAAGCTGCAAACTCTTTTGATTACCATAAAACTATATAGACGTGAAAATAAGTATATGTTGTGCAACAGGCTGGCTTTCAGGGAGTTGTGAAGCTGAGGATTTGGGGGTGGTACAAATGTGTCATTATTGAACTGGCTGAACAATATCATAAGTTATTAATGCTGTCAGCTTATTTATTGTTATTTAGTGTTATTATTATTTAGAGTTATTATTATTTAGTGTTATTATTATTGCCTAGTAAGGTGTAAGATCCAGGAAGGGAAATATTCTTGGGGAAGTTCTAGACTCGAGTTTTTGTTGGTGTTTGGGCTAAAATGCTGAGATGCCAGGAGACTACACCGGGGGTATACCTGCTGTCTAATAGCATTTAAAGGGGTGGGTCACCTTTAAGTTAACTCATGGTATATAATCACATAGCCAATTCTAAGCAACTTTGCAATTAGCCTTTGTTTTATATATATATTTTTTTATTAATTGCCTTTTTCTTCTGACTCATTCCAGCTTTCAAATGGGGTCACTGACCCCATCTAAAAAAACAAATGCTCTGTAAGTCTACAAATGTATTGTTATTGCTACTTGTTATTACTCATCTTTCTAATCAGATCCTCTCCTATTCATATTCCAGTCTCTTATTAAAATCAGTGCATGGTTGTTAGGGTAATTTGGACCCTAGCAACCAGATTGCTGAAATTGCAAACAGGAGAGCTGCTGAATTAAAAGCCTAATAACTCAAAAACGACAATTAATAAAAAATGAAAACCAATTGCAAATTGTTTCAGAATATCATTCTCTGCATCATACTAAAACTGGTGAACAACCCCTTTAAGCTATAAAGAAATAGACAGTGCTCTTTTGCATTGCCAATTTCACATGCCTCAGTGGTTTTGAACTGCTATTTATTTATATCTCATTTTATTTAAGTGAGTAGAATTACACACAGCAAATTTCTTCTGTGGTTTTGGACCTGGGCCCTTAATCATTTGAAAAAAGAAAGAAAAGACAGGAGATGACAACGAGTCATGAAGAAGAGAATGCTGAGTGAGTTCATTTGGAAAAAAAATCATCAGCGGAGATGAGCAGGCAGGAAAGTGAAGCAAGTAGGATTCAATTTTAAAAAGCTGATTTTATGTATAGGGTAAATTGGGTTTTTTCCCTTGTAAACCAACTATATTTTCTATTGTGATTTAGCAGCAGCTTTTGCTCTAGGAAAACCTTTTCTATTTTCAGTCACACTAAACCATTTGTCAGTGAATATTAGTGTTGGTTTAACTAAATTCATAGAAGCCATTTATTTGTCAGGGAAAATGCTTGATATTGGAAAATCCTGCCAGCAGGCACACTTTAAATGGTGTATGCTCTGTACATGTGTCCATGATCTGGGATGCTGCATGCAATATCTAGTGACATTAGTTTTCAACTGCCACAAAGCTGATATATATATATATATATATATATACATATATATTAGGTAATATACTGTAATTAGGTAATGAGACTGGCAAATTTTCTTAGCTAATTTTGGGCAAAGGCCCTTCAAATTGGTGAAAGCAGCGGAGAAAGAGAAAGTGAGGAGAAGTGAGAAGAAAAGGAAAAACTTGGCTAGAGAAGAGAGTAAGATTTGTTTAAATTTTGTTGAAGAGATGAATAGGCAGTGGAGTGAAGCAAGTAAAAAAGTTGTTTTATTCTGTTTATATATGGGTGGATTATTTATATTTATCTTGTACATTTACTGAATTTTGTACAGTGATTTTATGGCGGCTTTGATATTGACAACTTTTATAATTTTGGAGCTATTTGTTCCATTTGTATCCCATACAGTTGGGATAAATAGGAAGGAGGGTTGGTTTAACCACATGCATTAGACATATGGAAAGCCAAGAAACAGGCACATTTTCAGTTCTGAATGCTGGTACATATGTCCCTGCTTTATTGATATGGGATGCTGGATATTATGGGATGCTGTATCTGTCACAGCCTGTTTAAACTAGAATTAACTGCCGCAGAGCTGCCATACTGAGTATGAGGAAAGAGTGTAAGAGAGACTGGCAAAGAACAAATTAAACTTTTCTGAGCTTATTTGGGCTCAGGACCTCAACAGTTGGTAAAAGGAGTTGGGAAGAGGCAGATGAAAGAAAGAGAAGATGATGAGACTATTTTGGTGAGAGAAGAACAACATTTTATTTTTGAGTATTTGTAGAAGGTAAGAGCAGGAATGTGAGTGAAGCAAGTAAAATGCAATATTAAACTGCTGTTTTTTATGTTAATGTATAAGGTGAATTATTTAAATATTGCTCATAAATTGACTGCATTTTGAACTGAGATTTTATTACCACATTTGAATTGACGGCTTTTGTCATTTTGGGGCTATTTGTTCCATTTTATTAATTAGATTTACAGTTGGGATAAATAGGAAGGAGGGTTGGTTTAACTACATGAATTAGACATATGGAAAGCCAATAAACAGGCACATTTTCAGTTCTGAATGCTGGTAAACATGTCCCTGCTTTGTTGATATGGGATGCTGGATATTATGGGATGCTGTATCTGTCACAGCCTGTTTAAACCAGTATTAATTGCCGCAGAGCTGCCATACTGAGTGTGAGGGAAGAGTGTAAGAGAGACTGGCAAAGAACAAATTAAACTTTTCTGAGCTAATTTGGGCTCAGGACCTCAACAGTTGGTAAAAGGAGTTGGGAAGAGGCAGATGAAAGAAAGAGAAGATGATGAGACTATTTTGGTGAGAGAAGAACAACATTTTATTTTTGAAAATTGGTAGAAGGTCAGAACAGGAATGTGAGTGAAGCAAGTAAAATGTAATATTAAACGGCTGTTTTTTTCTGTTAATGGATAAGGTGAAGTATTTAAATATTGCTCATAAATTGACTGCATTTTGAACAGAGATTTTATTACCACATTTGATTTGACGGCTTTTGTCATTTTGGGGCTATTTGTTCCATTTTATTGATTACATTTACAGTTGGGATAAATAGGAGGGAGGGTTGGTTTAACCACAGGCATTCGACACGTGGAAAGCCAAGAAACAGGCATGTTTTCAGTTCTGAATGCTGGTTCATATGTCCCTGCTTTGTTTATATGGGATGCTGGTTATTATGGGATGCTGGATCTGTCACAGCCAGTTTAAACCAGAATTAACTGCTGCAGAGCTTCCATACTGAGTGTGAGGGGAGAGTGTAAGAGAGACTGGGATGCTGTATCTGTCACAGCCAGTTTAAACCAGAATAAACTGCTGCAGAGCTGCCATACTGAATGTGAGGGAAGAGTGTAAGAGAGACTGGGATGCTGTATCTGTCACAGCCTGTTTAAACCAGAATTAACTGCCGCAGAGCTGCCATACTGAGTGTGAGAGAAGAGTGTAGGAGAGACTGGTAAAGAACAAATTAAACTTTTCTGAGCTAATTTGAGCTAAGCACCTCAATGTTTGGTAAAATGAGATGGGAAGGGCAGATGAAAGAAAGAGAAGATGATGAGACTGTTTTAGTGAGAGAAGAGTATTTTATGTTTGAGTATTTGTAGAAGGTAAGAACAGGAATGTGAGTGAAGCAAGTAATATGCAATATTAAACTGCTGTTTTTTTATGTTAATGTACAAGGTGAATTATTTAAATATTGCTCATAGGTTGACTGCATTTTGAACAGCGATTTTATTACTACATTTGATTTGACCGCTTTTGTCATTTTGGGGCTATTTGTTCCATTTTATTGATTACATTTATAGTTGGGATACATAGGAAGGAGGGTTGGTTTAACTACATGCATTAGACATATGGAAAGCCAATAAACAGGCACATTTTCAGCTCTGAATGCTGGTACATATGTCCCTGCTTTATTGATATGGGATGCTGGATATTATGGGATGCTGTATCTGTCACAGCCTGTTTAAACCAGTATTAACTGCAGCAGAGCTGCCATACTGAGTGTGAGGGAAGAGTGTAAGAGAGACTGGCAAAGAACAAATTAAACTTTTCTGAGCTAATTTGGGCTCAGGACCTCAACAGTTGGTAATAGGAGTTGGGAAGAGGCAGATGAAAGAAAGAGAAGATGATGAGACTATTTTGGTGAGAGAAGAGCAACATTTTATTTTTGAATATTGGTAGAAGGTCAGAACAGGAATGTGAGTGAAGCAAGTAAAATGCAATATTAAACGGCTGTTTTTTTCTGTTAATGTATAAGGTGAAGTATTTAAATATTCCTCATAAATTGACTGCATTTTGAACAGAGATTTTATTACTGGTATGGGACCTGTTATCCAGAATGCTCAGGACCTGGGGTTTTCTAGATAATGGATCTTTCCGTAATTTGGGTCTTCAGGCCTTAAATCTACTAGAAATTCATTTAAACATTAAATAAACCCAATAGACTGGTTTTGCTTCCAATAAGGATTAATTATATCTTAGTTGGGATCAAGTACAAGGTACTGTTTTATTACTACAGTGAAAAACGAAATCATTTTTAAAAAATTGGATTATTTGGATGAAATGGAGTCTCTGGGAGACAGCCATTCCGTAATTCGGAGCTTTCTGGATATCGGGTTTCCGGATAAGGGATCCTATACCTGTACTAGATTTGATTTGACGGCTTTTGTCATTTTGGGGCTATTTGTTCCATTTTATTGATTACATTTACAGTTGGGATACATAGGAGGGAGGGTTGGTTTAACTACATGCATTCGACATGTGGAAAGCCAAGAAACAGGCACATTTTCAGTTCTGAATGCTGGTTCATATGTCCCTGCTTTGTTTATATGGGATGCTGGTTATTATGGGATGCTGGATCTGTCACAGCCAGTTTAAACCAGAATAAACTGCTGTAGAGCTGCCATACTGAGTGTGAGGGAAGTGTGTAAGAGAGACTGGGATGCTGTATCTGTCACAGCCTGTTTAAACCAGAATTAACTGCCGCAGAGCTGCCATACTGAATGTGAGAGAAGAGTGTAGGAGAGACTGGTAAAGAACAAATTAAACTTTTCTGAGCTTATTTGGGCTCAGTACCTCAATGTTTGGTAAAATGAGATGGGACGGGCAGATGAAATAAAGAGAAGATGATGAGACTGTTTTAGTGAGAGAAGAGTATTTTATGTTTGAGTATTTGTAGAAGGTAAGAACAGGAATGTGAGTGAAGCAAGTAATATGCAATATTAAACTGCTGTTTTTTATGTTAATGTATAAGGTGAATTATTTAAATATTGCTCATAGGTAGACTGCATTTTGAACAGTGACTTTATTACTACATTTGATTTGACTGCTTTTGTCATTTTGGGGCTATTTGTTCCATTTTATTGATTACATTTACAGTTGGGATACATAGGATGGATGGTTGGTTTAACCACATGCATTAGACATATGGAAATCCAAGAAAAAGGCACATATCTAGTTTTGAATGCTGATTAATATGCCCTGCTTTGTTATTATGGCATGCTGATTATTATGGGATGCTGATTATTATGGGATGCTGTGTCTATCGCAGCCAGTTTAAACCAGAATTAACTGCCGCAGAGCTGCCATACTAAGTGTGAGGGAAGAGTGTAAGAGAGACTGGCAAAGAACAAATTAAACTTTTCTGAGCTAATTTGGGCTCAGGACCTCAACAGTTGGTAAAGTGAGATGGGAAGAGGCAGATGAAAGAAAGAGAAGACAAAATTAGACTGTTTTTGTGAGAGAAGAACATTTTATGTTTGAATATTTGTAGAACGTAAGAACAAGAATGTGAGTGAAGCAAGTAATATGCAATATTAAACTGCTGTTTTTTATGTTAATGTGTAAGGTGAATAATTTAAATATTGCTCATAGGTTGACTGCATTTTGAACAGTGATTTTATTACCACATTTGATGTGACCACTTTTGTCATGTTGGGGCTATTTGTTCCATTTTATTGATTACATTTATAGTTGGAATACATAGGAGGGATGGTTGGTTTAACCACATGAATTAGACATATGGAAATCCAAGAAAAAGGCACATATCTAGTTTTGAATGCTGATAAATATGCCATGCTTTGTTATTATGGCATGCTGCTTATTATGGGATGCTGATTATTATGGGATGCTGATTATTATGGAATGCTGATTATTATGGGATGCTGGATCTGTCACAGCCAGTTTAAACCAGAATTAACTGCCGCAGAGCTGCCATACTGAGTGTGAGGGAAAAGTGCAAGAGAGACGGGCAAAGAACAAATGAAACTTTTCTGAGCTAATTTGGGCTCAGGACCTCAGCAGTTGGTAAAAAGAGTTGGGAAGGGGCAGATGAAAGAAAGAGAAGATAATGAGAGAAGAGCAACTTTTTATTTTTAAGTATTTGTAGAAGGTAAGAACAGGAATGTGAGCAAAGCAAGTAAAATGCAATATTAAACAACTGTTTTTTCTGTTAATGTATAAGGTGAATTGTTTAAATATTGCTCATAAATTGACTGCATTTTGAACAGCGATTTTATTACCACATTTGATTTGACCGCTTTTGTCATTTTGGGGCTATTTGTTCCATTTTATTGATTACATTTACAATTGGGATACATAGGAGGAAGGGTTGGTTTAACCACATGCATTAGACATATGGAAATTATTATGGTTTGCGTTTTATTCTGGATTAGGGGTGTTTCAAAACGTATGTACATTGTGAAAGTTTGAGCTTTATTTTACAACATTGATTGTAATGTCCATATGTTTATATTGTTTTTAAGAATTTTGGTTTATAATTTGAATGTGGTGGTGATTCATGTATTGTGCAATCTATATAGGCTTTGATAGAGAATTGCTGGGTCCCCAAGGGGGTGGGTCCCTTTGTAGGGGATGATATGCTTAACCAAAGAGTTCCTTGGTGGAAAGATGGTTGGTACTATGGACTGCTTTGGTTGAGCATGTAACCCCAAAAACAGGGAAAGGGTAGGGGTTCCCTTGGGGTCCTCAGCAATTGAATTGTTCTTACATATATAGGTATATTGTTATTTATTCAATGGTATTGTTGTTAATAAAGTGTTAAAAATAATAATGTTTTTCAATTCAAACGAAACTGTTATGGTTTGCGTTTTATTCTGGATTAGGGGTGTTTCAATATGTATGCATATTGTAAACTTTTTAGCTTGATTTTACATCATTGATTGTAATCTCTATGTGGTTCTACTGCTTTTAAGACTTTTGGTTGATAATTTGAAAGTGAAGGTGATTAATGTATTGCACAAATAATTTATATAGGCCTCGATAGACAATTGCTGGGTCCGCAAGGGGGGTGGGTCACTGTGTAGGGGATGATATGCTTAATCAAAGAGATCCTTCATGGCACGATAGGTAGTGGCCTGGTATGATGGACCGCTTTGGTTGAGCATGTAACCCCAAAAACATAAAAGGGTAGGGGTTCCCTTAGGGTCCTCAGCAATTGAATTGTTCTTACATATATATGTATATTGTTATTTGTGCAATGGTATTGTTATTAATAAAGTGTTAAAATTGATAAGGTTTTTCAATCCAAATAAAATTGTCATTGTTTGCGTTTTATTCTGGATTAGGGGTGTTTCAATACGTATGCATATTGTGAAAGTTTGAGCTTTATTTTACATCATTGGTAGTAATCTCCATATGGTTATATTGTTTTTAAGAAATTTTGGTTTATAATTTAAATGTGAAGGTGGTTCATGTATTGTGCAATTATTTTATATAGGCCTTGATAGACAACTGCTGGGTCCTCAAGGGGGTGGGTCCATTTGAAGGGGATGATATGCTTAACCAATGGGATCCTTCATGGCAGGATAGCTAGCGGCCTGGTATGATGGACTGCTTTGGTTGAGCATGTAACCCCAAACACAGGGAAATGGTAGGGGTTCCCTTGGGGTCCTCAGCAATTGAATGGTTCTTACATATATATGTATATTGTTATTTATTCAATGGTATTATTATTAATAAAGTGTTAAAATGAATAAAGTTTTACAATCCAATTGAAATTATGGATTGCGTTTTATTCTGGATTAGGGGTGTTTCAATACATATGCACATTGTAAAAGTTTGAGCTTTATTTTGCATCAGTGATTGTAATCTCTATAGGGTTATATTGTTTTTAAGAATTTTTGGTATATAATTTGAATGTAAATGTGATTCATGTATTGCGCAATCAATTGATATATTTTTGTAGGCCTTGTAGGCCTTGGTAGACAATTGCTTTGTCCCCCAGTGGGTGGGTCCCTTTGTAGGGGAGTAAATGCTTAACCAAAGAGATCCTTCATGGCAGGATAGCTATCGGCCTGGTATGATGAAATGCTTTGGTTGAGCATGTAACCCTAAAAACAGGGAAAAGGTACGGGTTTCCTTGGGGTCCTCAGCAATTGAATTGTTCTTACATATATATATTTATTCAATGGTATTGTTATTAATAAAGTGTTAAAATGAATAAGGTTTTACAATCCAAATTAAATTGTTATGGTTTGCATTTTATTCTGAATTAGCTGTGTTTTAATAGATATGCATTTTGTGATAATTTGAGCTTTATTTTCCATCATTGATTGTAATCTCCATATGGATATATTGTTTTTCAGCAATTGAATTGTTCTTACATATATATGTATCTTGTTATTTATTCAATGGTATTGTTAATAATAAAGTGTTAAAATTAATAAGGTTTTACAATCCAATTGAAAGTATGGTTTGAGGTTTTTTTCTGGTTTAGGGGTGTTTCAATACGTATGCACATTGTAAAAGTTTGAGCTTTATTTTGCATCATTGACTGTAATTTGTATATGGTTATATTGTTTTTAAGAATTTGTGGTTTATTATTTGAATGTGAAGGTGAATCATGTATTGCGTAATCAATTGGTATATATTTGTAGGCCTTGTAGGCCTTGATAGTCAATTGCTGGGTCCGCAAGGGGTGGGTCCCTTTGTAGGGGATGATATGCTTAACCAATGGGATCCTTCATGGCAGGATAGCTAGCAGCCTGGTATGATTTACCGCTTTGGTTGAGCATGTAACCCCAAAAACAGGGAAAGGGTAGGGCTTCCCTTGGGGTCCTCAGCAAGTGAATTGTTCTTACATATATATGTATATTGTTATTTGTTCAATGGGATTACTGTTCATAAAGTGTTCAAATCAATAAGGTTTTTCAATCCAAATAAAATTATGGTTTGCGTTTTATTCTGGATTAGGGGTGTTTCAATACGTATGCACATTGTAAAAGTTTGAGCTTTATTTTGCATCATTGATTGTACTCTCCATAGGGTTATATTGTTTTTAAGAATTTTTGGTATATAATTTGAATGTGAATGTGATTCATGTATTGCGCAATCAATTGGTATATTTTTGTAGGCCTTGGTAGACAATTGCTTTGTCCCCCAGTGGGTGGGTCCCTTTGTAGGGGAGTATATGCTTAAACAAAGAGATCCTTCATGGCAGGATAGCTAGCGGCCAGGTATGATGAAATGCTTTGGTTGAGCATGTAACCCCAAAAACAGGGAAAGGGTAGGGGTTTCCTTGGGGTCCTCAGCAATTGAATTGTTCTTACATATATATGTATATTGTTACTTATTCAACGGTATTGTTATTAATAAAGTGTTAAAATGAATGAGGTTTTACAATCCAATTGAAATTGTTATGGTTTGCATTTTATTCTGAATTAGAGGTGTTTCAATAGATATGCATATTGTGAAAGTTTGAGCTTTATTTTCCATCATTCATTGTAATCTCCATATGGTTATATTGTTTTTAAGAATTTGTGGTTTATTATTTGAATGTGAAGGTGAATCATGTATTGCGTAATCAATTGGTATATATTTATAGGCCTTGTAGGCCTTGATAGTCAATTGCTGGGACCGCAAGGGGGTGGGTCCCTTTGTAGGGGATGATATGCTTAACCAATGGGATCCTTCATGGCAGGATAGCTAGCAGCCTGGTATGATGGACCGCTTTGGTTGAGCATGTAACCCCAAAAACAGGGAAAGGGTAGGGGTTCCCTTGGGGTCCTCAGCAATTGAATTGTTCTTACATATATATGTATATTGTTATTTATTCAATGGTATTGTTATTAATAAAATGTTAAAATGAATAAGGTTTTACAATCCAATTGAAATTATGGTTTGCATTTTTTTTCTGGTTTAGGGGTGTTTCAATACGTATGCACATTGTAAAAGTTTGAGCTTTATTTTGCATCATTGACTGTAATTTGTATATGGTTATATTGTTTTTAAGAGTTTTTGATTTATAATTTGAATGTGAAGGTGATTCCTGTATTGTGCAATCAATTGGTATATTTTTGTAGGCCTTGTAGGCCTTGATAGTCAATTGCTGGGACCGCAAGGGGGTGGGTCCCTTTGTAGGGGATGATATGCTTAACCAATGGGATCCTTCATGGCAGGATAGCTAGCGGCCTGGTATGATGGACCGCTTTGGTTGAGCATGTAACCCAAAAACAGGGAAAGGGTAGGGGTTCCCTTGGGGTCCTCAGCAATTGAATTGTTCTTACATATATATGTATATTGTTATTTATTCAATGGTATTGTTATTAATAAAGTGTTAAAATGAATAAGGTTTTACAATCCAATTGAAATTGTTATGGTTTCCATTTTATTCTGAATTAGAGGTGTTTCAATAGATATGCATATTGTGAAAGTTTGAGCTTTATTTTCCATCATTGATAGTAATCTCCATATGGTTATATTGTTTTTAAGAATTTGTGGTTTATTATTTGAATGTGAAGGTGAATCATGTATTGCGTAATCAATTGTATATATTTGTAGGCCTTGTAGGCCTTGATAGTCAATTGCTGGGTCCGCAAGGGGGTGGGT